>NC_034202.2:23537838-23650338 GCF_002021735.2 Oncorhynchus kisutch
AACTCATTATTTTCCCACCTGTTTTTGTGGGATCTTGTTTATGTTTAGTTGCCTGTTAGCACTTCATTGACTTCACGTTTCGTTCTTTCTTTATTATTTTTTGTGCGTTTCACTAAATAAATATGTGGAGCCAACTCCTCGTGCTTACCGTGGGGAGCGTGTAACTGGTCAGGCACCTTGTTATGCAGAGGTGTGCACGGTGTCTCCAGTGCGCATCCAGCCAGGACGGGTTGTGTCAGCTTTACACTCCAGACCTCCAGCACGCCTCCACAGCCCAGTACGTCCTGTGCCTGCTCCCCGCACTCGCCCTGAGGTGCGTGTCCCCAGCACAGTACCACAAGTGCCGGCACCACGCACCAGGCCACCAGTGCGCCTCCAGGGTCCAGTACTCCCTGTTCCTGCTCCTCGCACTCGCCCTGAGGTGCGTGTCCCCAGCCCGGTACCACCAGTGCCGGCACCACGCACCAGGCCTATAGTGCGCCTCGCCAGTCCAGAGCCTCTGGCAACAGTACCCAGTCCAGAACCTCTGGCAACAGTACCCAGTCCAGAACCTCCGACTACAGTACCCAGCCCAGAGCGTCCGGCTACAGTACCCAGTCCAGAGCGTCCGGCAACAGTACCCAGTCCAGAGCGTCCGGCTACAGTACCCAGTCCAGAGCATCCTGCAACAGTCTACAGACCGGAACCTCCTACGACGGGCCGCAGACCGGAACCTCCTACGACGGGTCGCAGTCCGGAACCTACCACGACGGGTCGCAGTCCGGAACCTCCTACGACGGGTCGCAGTCCGGAATCTACCACGACGGGTCGCAGTCCGGAACCTCCTACGACAGGTCGCAGTCCGGAACCTACCACGACGGGTCGCAGTCCGGAACCTACCACGACGGGTCACAGTCTGGAACCTACCACGACGGGTCACAGTCCGGAACCTACCACGACGGGTCACAGTCCAGAACCTACCACGGCGGGTCACAGTCCGGATCCACCAGAGTCTCCCTCCAGTCTGGATCACATACACACTGATGCATGTATGTAAGCATGTGTAATGGATGTCACGCTGCTTGCTAAGCAAGTACCACTTCCTTGGCTCGAACTGAGGCTTGAACCCAGGACCTCTGCCTTGCTAGTACACGTGACTGCCCTCCCGAAGCATCTCACAAATTTACAATTTGGCGGCATAAGTGGTTACACTTCAGGCTGAGGAGTAAGTTTAGCACATTCATCCCCTAAACCTACTACACAGTGACCCCAGCATTGAGCTGACCACAACTGCAGATCCGAGTCACTAATGTAACCGCTGTGAAATGGCTAGCTAGTTAGCATTTCAATCAGTGACATCACCCGCTCTGAGACCTTGAGGTAGTTGTTTCCCTTGTTCTGCAAGAGCTGTGGCATTTGTGGAGCAATGGTTGCTTCGAGGGTGATTTTTGCCAATGTGTTCAAGCCCAGGTTGAGGCATCAGATTAATATTGTTAATACTGACAAGCACCACTATAATGGAAATAACACTGCTTGCTTAGGGGGATAGGCGTAATTAATCATAACAATTATGGATATTAAACATTTAGGTACATACAAGTGTCTTATATCAGTTGAAAGCTTAAATTATTGTTAATGTAACTGCACTTTCCGATTTACAGTAGCTATTACAGCGAAAACATGCCATGTGTGATTGTTTGAGGACGGCGCCCCACATCAAAATATTTTTCCACCGGCACAGGTTTCATAAATTCACAAATAGCGATTAAATATTAACTTACTTTTTGAAAATCTTCCTCTGATTTCTCATCCAAAGGGTCCCAGCATGTAGTGTCATTTTGTTAGATAAAATCCTTCTTTATTTCCCCAAAAAGTCTGTTTAGTTGGCGCCATCGATTTGAGTAATCCATTCGTTCAACATGCAGAGAAAGGAATTTTAGCAGTTGCGTCTTGTCTTCATGGTGCGAGCAAACACAAATTTCCAGTTCCAAAACGGTTATTTCTTATTTCAAGTTACAAACCTGAAACCTTCAACAAAGACTGCTGACACCCAGTGGAAGCCATGGGAATTGCAACCTGGGAGCTAGAATTGAGTATGCCCCTATACTTTACATTGTAAGAGCATGGGCTCTCTCTTCGGTTGTTTTTTATTTGGATTTTCTCCTACCATATCTATTGTGTTATAGTCTCCTACATTATTTGAACATTTCTACAAACTTCAAAGTGTTTTCTTTCCAATGGTACCAATTATATGCATATCCTGGCTTCAGGGCCTTTGGGCACGTCGGTCAGGCGGAAATTGAGAATAAAGGACCCTAGCTCTAAGAAGTTAGCAAGTACCACTTCCTCCTGCGTCAGCTCTACCCGAGGCTTGAACCAAAGACCTCTGCCTTGCTAGCACACGTGAGGGCCACCAAAAAGTCAACAATTTAGCAGCGTATGTGGTGATACTTCAGGCTGAGCAGTAAGTTTCCCACATCCCCATGTGCTACACATTCACACATTCACATTCACATTATGTAATCATAATGCACTACCCTACTTTTTTATGTTACCTTATCATACCACATGGCACAATTATGATCTGTCATTTTACTATAATCTTGTTCAGTTATTTTATTTCGCTGTGTTTGTGTGGTGACAGGTTTTTTTATGAAACTAGAACTTACTGGAGAACAGGCCTAGTCAGAAGTGCAAACTCATAGCTCGTTATTCATCTGACGATACTGTATTTCATTAAACACGCTCTATATAAGAGCAGCAGAAATTGATAATTTACTGGGCTGAAGGGGGATAAATCCTGTTACTGATAAGTAAGAGTAAGCTCTACGAATGTTTATTCAATAATGTAAACTCAGCAAAAAAGAAACGTCCTCTCACTGTCAACTGAGTTTATTTTCAGCAAACTTAACATGTGTAAATATTTGTATGAACATAACAAGATTCAACAACTGAGACATAAAATGAACAAGTTCCACAGATATGTGACTAACAGAAATTGAATAATGTGTACCTGAACAAAGAGGGGGTCAAAAAAAGTAACAGTCAGTATCTGGTGTGGCCTCCAGCTGCATTAAGTACTGCAGTGCATCTCCTCCTCATGGACTGCACCAGATTTGCCAGTTCTTGCTGTGAGATGTTACCCCACTCTTCCACCAAGGCACCTGCAAGTTTCCAGACATTTCTGGGGGGACTGGCCCTATCCCTCACCCTCCGATCCAACAGGTCCCAGACGTGCTCAATGGGATTGAGATCCAGGCTCTTCGCTGGCCATGGCAGAACACTGGCATTCCTGTCTTGCAGGAAATTACGCACAGAACGAGCAGTATGGCTGGTGGCATTGTCATGGTGGAGGGTCATGTCAGGATGAGCCTGCAGGAAGGGTACCACATGAGGGAGGAGGATGTCTTCCCTGTAACGCACAGCGTTGAGATTGCCTGCAATGACAACAAGCTCAGTCCGATGATGCTGTGACACACCGCCCCAGACCATGACGGACCCTTCACCTCCAAATCGATCCCGCTCCAGAGTACAGGCCTTGGTGTAACCCTCATTCCTTCAACGATAAACGCGAATCCGACCATCACCCCTGATGAGACTAAACCGCGACTCGTCAGTGAAGAGCACTTTTTGCCAGTTCTGTCTGTTGCAGCGACGGTGGGTTTGTGCCCATAGGCAACGTTGTTGCCTGGTGAGGACCTGCCTTACAACAGTCCTACAAGCCCTCAGTCCAGCCTCTCTCAGCCTATTACGGACAGTCTGAGCACTGATGGAGCGATTGTATGTTCCTGGTGTAACTGGGGCAGTTGTTGTTGCCATCCTGTACCTGTCCCGCAGGTGTGATGTTCGGATGTACCAATCCTGTGCAGGTGTTGTTACATGGGGTCTGCCGCTGCGAGGACAATCAGCTGTCCGTCCTGTCTCCCTGTAGCGCTGTCTTAGGCGTCTCACGGTATGGACATTGCAATTGATTGCCCTGGCCACATCTGCAGTCCTCATGCCTCCTTGCAGCATGCATAAGGCACATTCACACAGATAAGCAGGGACCCTGGGCATATTTATTTTGGTATTTGTCAGTCAGTAGACAGGCCTCTTTAGTGTCCTAAGTTTTCATAACTGTGACCTTAATTGCCTACCGTCTGTAAGCTGTTAGTGTCTTAATGACCGTTCCACAGGTGCATGTTCATTAATTGTTTATGGTTCATTGAAGAAGCATGGGAAACCGTGTTTAAACCCTTTACAATGAAGATCTGTGAAGTTATTTGGATTTTTATGAATTATCATTGAAAGACAGGGTACTGAAAAAGGGATGTTTCGTTTTTTTGCTGAGTATATGGTCTTGGAGAGGATACACTGGCCATTGTTCAACTAAACAGTTCCATATGTCTGGAAAAATAGCAAAGGGGATTCATTGTTCTGTTCATGTATGACTTGTATTGCAGATGGCTGAGGGCCTTGAACATTCATATGGCACTGGTGCTGCTGACGTTTATTTGCGTTAGGCTCAGTTAACACTACATCTTGAATTTAAGAGGCACTTATGTCTTACACACACCTGAAGGTTTCTTTGTTAGTTCAGTTTGGATGAAAAATGTGCTTGTAGGAGGGAAGGACACTTTTATGGACAGGGTCATTTTTATCTGCCTTTTGATTCATTTGGGAACTGAACAACCTTCTTTGAAACATTCACTTCAATACACTGTTCAATAAACAGTGTATTCACCATAGATCAGTTACAGGTTATCAGTTACAGATGTATTCGACAAAGCTGATTTCTCACATGCACAAGACTTTGTTGAGACTTTTGTGGAAGTAGTACGCAAGCAGCTTAGGTAATAACATTGTATTACATCAGTGTAAGAGGCACATGAAGCAGACTTCATTTTTAAAAGCGGCCATTTTGTCCGTCCAGTGATGTTACATATTGTAGCCCACAAGGCAGCTTAATGGAGCTGGAGCTGAACACCATCTGTTCCTTCAGGCCCCTTGCCCACTCCTTCACTCAGCCAAGCCTGGAGTAAACAAGCCATGAAGCTCTTCAAAACGTCTTGGGGTGTCAGTGGGGATTTGGCTTTTCATCTTGTTTCATCTTCACAGACACTGCTCAGACAAACACTGTTCCGTTTCATGAGGCCTATAACTGACCTTGTTACCTAGACTGCACACTAATATGCACACTAATATTGACGATCAAAATGCTGGATGTCCATAATGCTTGGATCCAAATTATAAAATCATCTCCATGTTCCCTAGCCCAAAGGCATAACTTGAGAGAGAAAAATACAATAGCTTTTGATAGACTGATGGTCATTTTGACCTGACACCTCTTATTGGGATTGTAGGATACAAGACGGAGACTGTTTCAATATGGAGGCGGACATCACCACAACACTGAGACTGTTGTTCATTAGGGTATTCAGTTTGTCTGGATAATAACAATCTGTCCCATCATAGAGCCAAGCCTCTCTCATTGTCTTCTGTGCCTGGAGCAGAGCAGACATAGAGGGGAGGCAGGAGGAGGCAGGACCCAGCAGCTGGGTCTGGTTTGGCTCTGGCTCACTCCACTCTGCTATGGGTCTGAGTCTACGCTCAGGCAGGGTTCCTCGGCAGCCTGTGGGGTTAAACAGAGGTGGCAGGCGTCCAACCGCTTTGGAGGGGGGAGGGTTCAAGTTTAGGCTCCATGACCCCAGAATGATAAGGTGAGGGGTCGTAGAGATGTCAGGAAGCCATTGTTTTCAGAAATGCAGATTATTTGGTTATTTAAGCTGACCGGGCTGTGCAGGCAGGGCCCCCCTTACTGCACTGAAAGGCCTGCAGACCATCATCCTATTACCCACATCTGTGCTGGCCAGAAGTGCACATCTACTGCGAGAGAGGGGGAGTGCAATGTGGGGGGGCGCCTTAACACCCTTGAGAAAGGGTGTTAAGGCGATTCAATGCCAGCGGGAGCGGAAAATATTTTGGGTATGTCAGATTGTTATGGCAATTCTCACATAGAAACTTCATTGGGTGGAAGGGTGTTTGAAATGCTTTTATCAGTTGTATCACACTTTCTTTTGTTGTTATCCTGATAGTGGCCATTTTAGGTGCTTTTTAGACCTATGCATGCCGCGATCACACCGACAGCGTCATAGCATTTTGGTACACCAGAAGTACATTCATTTCCAATAGAAGGCTGTGTTTGCCTTGCAGCATTGCGTTGCAGAGACAGTTGCACTGCGTTCTGTGTGGTGCATTCGTTAGATTTATCGAACGTATGCATCAAACTGTATGCGTAGACTGCTTGACAGAAATGGTAGCGGAAGGTGAATGTAAACTTTTGTTGCACACATGTCCAGATGATGCTGTGTACCATTTTGCGCAATGATGCTGTCGGTGTGATCAAAGTGTAAGACCCTATGATCCGTGAACCGTACATGAAACAGACAACATATCGATGTCATTATACTCCTTATAGTGTGCTCTAACAAATGGATTATGTCTAGATTCTAAAAGAATAACGTTTACATTAAGTTAATTAACATTTTAAAGCTATTACTATGAATATCTCAAAACTTCCATTTTTATTTAGCGTATTATTAGACATACTGCTTGGAACAATATACTCTTAAACCATATACATTTCCCAGAGTGGCTCTGATACTTTTAATGATATGACACTTTTTATACCTAGAAATTGACATTATTGGTCATTAACCAATCACAGCCCTTTTGGATTTCACAGCCCTTTAGGATCCCCTTGAATCCATTTACCATTCACCCCTATTACAGGGGCTGAGTCACTGGCTTACTGGTAATCGTTCATGCCGTCCCTAGGAGGGGTGCGTCACTTGAGTGGGTTGAGTCACTGATGTGATCTTCCTGTCTGGGTTGGCGCCCCCCCTTGGGTTGTGCCGTGGCGGAGATCTTTGTGGGCTATACTCGGCCTTGTCTCAGGATGGTAAGTTGGTGGTTGAAGATATCCCTCTAGTTGTGTGGGGGCTGTGATTTGGCAAAGTGGGTGGGGTTATATCCTTCCTGTTTGGCCCTGTCCGGGGGTTTCATCGGATGGGGCCACATTGTCTCTTGACCCCTTCTGTCTCAGCCTCCAGTATTTATGCTGCAGTAGTTTATGTGTCGGGGGGCTAGGGTCAGTTTGTTATATCTGGAGTACTTCTCCTGTCTTATACGGTGTCCTGTGTGAATTTAAGTATGCTCTCTCTAATTCTCTCTTTCTCTCTTTCTTTCTCTCTATCGGAGGACCTGAGCCGTAGGACCATGCCCCAGGACTACCTGGCATGATGACTTCTTGCTGTCCCCAGTCCACCTGGCCGTGCTGCTGCTCCAGTTTCAACTGTTCTGCCTGTGGCTATGGAACCCTGGCCTGTTCACTGGACGTGCTACCTGTCCCAGACCTATTATATGAACCTGCTGGTCATTTATGAACATTTGAACATCTTGTCCATGTTCTGTTATAATCTCCACCCGGCACAGCCAGAAGAGGACTGGCCACCCCTCATAGCCTGGTTCCTCTCTATGCTTCTTCCTAGGTTTTGGCCTTTCTAAGGAGTTTTTCCTAGCCAACGTGCTTCAACACCTGCTTTGCTTGCTGTTTGGGGTTTTAGGCTGGGTTTCTGTACAGCACTTTGAGATATCAGCTGATGTACGAAGGGCTATATAAATAAATTTGATTTGATTTGTGTTGGTGGTGCTCGTAAAATTCGACTTCAGAATTAGCAGAGAGCCCACGCTGGAAATGTGATGTATCTGTAGTGTATATTGTTCCACACAATACGCGTTCAAATGAACCAAATAAAAAAGATAAAAAACATGTCAAACATTCTTCCTCACCATTAAGTTTCTATGTGAGAATTGCCATAACAATCTGAGATACAAAAACAATGTTTCCTCTCCCGCTGCCGTGGAATGAAATGAAATGCATTTATATTGGTAACGTACACATATTTAGCAGATGTTATTGTGGGTTTTGCGAAATGCTTGTTTTCCTAGCTCCAACAGTGCAGTAGTATCTAACAGTGCAGTAGTATCTAACAGTGCAGTAGTATCTAAAACAATTCACAACAATAGAGACAAATCTAAAAGTAAAATAATGGAATTAAGAAATATATAAATATTACATTGAGCAATGTCAGAGTGGCATTGACTAAAATACAGTAGAATAGAATACAGTATATACAGTACATATGAGATGAGTAAAGCAGTATTTAAATATGATTTAAACATTATTAAAGTGACTAGTGTTCCGTTATTAAAGTGGCCAGTAATTGCAAGTTAATGGAATCACCTGTAACCAACACTCAGAGAAATCCCTGTTTTTGTGAATTATAAATGGGCGACGACAGGGCTGTTCTGACAACCAAGATTTTTACTTTATTATCTCATTTTTTAGGACAAAATATATTTAGCTGTTTTGTAAACAAAGACAAACTGAAGTTTGCTGCTTTCTTCTCCATTAGTTTGGTGCTGTGTTTGACCATGTAAACAGACTCCTGACGAGGGAGCGCGGTGTAAATGAAACTCGTACAGTGAGCTTTAAAATGACACCAGAGAAAACTGCATGTGTTGTTTCAGTTTATAATATGCTGCTTCCTGTTATTAAAGAAGCGATTCAGGGTATTTCTTCCAGGCGTAAGGCACTAATAGGAATCCATTATCTCCACTAATAAGCAGTTTAAGAGGCTCTAGCCTCTCCCTGACCTCATGTCTCAAGTTCACATCTATCCATTGGACAGGAATGTGACTAGTTGTCTTATAGTAAAACAAGACTTTTACATGATCTGCTCTAAAGGATGAAGTAATGGTTGGTGTTCATTGGATGCCAGATATACATTAATTTACACTTCGCTTAATTTTTATCAGATGTATTTTTATCATGGTGTATTCTTATGGTTGAACTATTATTATCTATCTGCACATGCCTAAATCAAATTTTAAAAAGATGATCCACTAACTCCATATCTCCCCATTCTCAAACGTACCTATGTCTGCCCAAACCTTGGGACACACCAACAGTCAGTGTCTAATCAACATAATGATCTCTGCGTGATTTACCTGCGATGGCTCACCTTCCTCTGTTTGATCTTGCAGTGGAAATAGACTCATTAGCATCACAAAGTGCCAACATCTAAAAACCCAACCCAGAATAAAAGATGAAGTGCTTTTTAAAAAAACAGAGAGAGAGAACTTTCTCGCAAATATTTAAAATGGCTTCAAATCAAACATGGAGCTGGTGGAAATGAAAGGCAGAGCAGACAGGGGGGCCTGATGAAACCAATTTGAAAGCTGTGATGCCACACCGTCGAACTAGAACAAACAACGTGAATAAACACATCTACAAAAGCTCCCAGTTATCAAAGAGTGGAGGGCTCCCTGAGGATCCATCAGCAGCCCTTCTGGATGGTGGACCAACTGCCAACCCAACCTCTACCTGCCGCCCTTCCTTTCAAGCAGTGGTGTAAAGTACTTCAGTAAAAATAATGTATCTGTACTTTACTTTACAATTGATATTTTTGGCAACTTTTCCTTTTCCTTCACTACATTCCTACAGAAAATAATGTACTTTTACTCCATACTCCATACATTTTCCCTGACACCCAAAAGTACTCGTTACTCTTTGAATGCTTAGCAGGACAGGAAATGGTCCAATTCACACACTTATCAAGAGAACATCCGTGGTCATCCCTACCTCCTCTGATCTGGCGGACTTTCTAAACACAAATGCTTCATTCGTAAATGATGTCTGTGTGTTGGAGAGTGCCCCTGGCTATCCGTAAATAAATCAATAAAACAAGAAAATGGTGCCGTTTGGTTAATATAAGGATTTTTTCATTATTTAGAAAAAATGAATACTTTTACTTTTGATACTTAAGTATATTTTAGCAATTACATTTCATTTTCATACTTAAGTTAATTTAAATCCAGATACTTTTAGTCTTTTACACGTATTTCCAAGTATTATTTTACTGGGTGACCTTCACTTTTACTTGAGTCATTTTCTATTAAGGCATCTTTACTTTTACTCAAGTAAGACAATTGTGTACTTTTTCCACCTCTGCTTTCAGGCAGCAGTGTGCTGGGCTTTGCAACAACAACCACTACTGGTCCAGACTCCACACACAGAACTTAACAGGGACTCATTTGCACATAACAGGCAAGAAGTGGAAATACATTCAGTATACAGCACCTTTTACTTCTGTTCTTTTTCTCCAAGTGTTCCAAATTGTTATAACTTTTTCCCTTATTGTGATGAGACAGGCATCTTGTTGGAAACATTTGTAATGCTATATAATGCTATATTTTATACCTTTATTTAACTAGGCAAGTCAGTAAATAACAAATTCTTATTTTCAAAGACGGCCTAGGAACAGTGGGTTATCTGCCTGTTCCAGGGGCAGAACGACAGATTTGTACCTTGTCAGCTCGGGGAGGCGAACTTGCAACTTTTCAGTTACTAGTCCAACGCTCTAACCACTAGGCTACCCTGCCATCAATTATGTAATGCTATATAATGATATGTAATGCTATATAATGCTATATAATGATATGGAATGCTATATAATGCTATGTAATGCTATGTAATGCTATGTAATGATATGTAATGCTATATAATGCTATATAATGATATGTAATGCTATGTAATGCTATGTAATGTTATGTAATGCTATATAATGCTATGTAATGCTATATAATGCTATATAATGCTATGTAATGTTATGTAATGCTATATAATGCTATGTAATGCTATATAATGCTATATAATGTATATAATGATATGTAATGCTATATAATGCTATATAATGTTATGTAATGCTATATAATGCTATGTAATGCTATATAATGCTATATAATGCTATATAATGATATGTAATGCTATATAATGCTATATAATGATATGTAATGCTATATAATGCTGTATAATATTTATAAACACCCATGTCTAAAGTGTTGGCCAAGCACATAAATAACTTTGAACAAAAGAGAAGATTTTTGTCATACTCATCGATCTTTCTCTACAACACTCGTTTTCTCATAACTATTATGAACATGAAATGATATCCAAATGCTTACATAAAAGCATTTATCTTTCTCTTCTGATATGACTGGAGGTCTGTAGGACCCTTGAGAGGTGCTTGCCATTGCCTTTTTCCCTCTACCAATGTGATCCATTACAGTGTGTGGCATTACCCTCATCCAGAGCTGTGATTAATGTAGGAGTGATTCTGCCGCAAAAGTCATTTACATTCTAATCAATACCAAATGTGAAGGCATGGGAGAGGGGGCAGGATCTCTGTCTCTCTCTATCTCTCCTTCTCTCTCTCTCCTCACACACTCATGTATGAAGTGTCTAAGTGCTTAACGTGGTCTCAGGGCAATTATTTTGTACGTAAATCTGTGACACTCCATTTAGTATGATATGTTAGGTTGCATTATGAATGGAATAGCAGTCAAACAATAGCATACGAATTAAAGAACATATAGTATCATACGTCTTACCTGGTCTTACAGTAGGATATGCGTGGTGCTGTGCTCTGAGGCACTGCAACTCAGTGCTTGAGGTGTCACTACAGACATCCTGGTTCAATTCCAGGCTGTATCACAACTGAATGTGATTGGTTGTCCCATAGCGTGGCACACAATTGGCCCAGTGTCATCTGTCTTTGGCCAGTGTAGGCTGTCATTGTAAATAAGAATTTGTTCTTAACTGACTTGCCTAGTTAGATAAAGGTTACATTTAAAAAAGTCAGTTATTATGCATCTTGGAGGACGTATAGTATCATACGTCTTTCTCCGAGACCAGATTTCTTGTTGCGTAGTAACAACGAAGGAGAATTACGGGGAGAATTTTACGTTGCTGGTCAGGTGAACTAACGACAAAAGTTAGGATAATTTATGTGAAAGGTTAGGGGAACTAAAACAACAAAGTTTAGGGGAATTTACATATAGGGTTAGGTGAATTGGGTTAAGTTTAAAATAAGGGTTAGCTAAAATGCTACAGTTGTCCCTGACGCAACTCGAACACGCAACCTTTGGGTTGCTAGACGCCCACGAATCCTCCTTGACCAATCTCTCTACTTTCGTGTCTGTCTAAAGTAACTAGACCATTTGTAGGTATCATACATCATCTTGAAGGTGCTCCGAAATAAGTAAAGTATGTTTCGTATGTCTCAGAGGCCAGACGTGCTATGAAGTGCTATGAGCCAATGTCATCCTTCACAAAAATATATAGATTTTAGTCCACTGGAAAATGCTGCAGATAAAGGGTCAACAACGTGTCATCACAGAGAGGACAACATATAAATAATACTCTATTCATAGGAAATGTAAGAAACACTATCCAGCGTACTGTTTTTTGATTGAAAGATATCCACTTCATTCACTCTACATCTTAAATTCAATATAATTGAAATTGTTCCTATTTAGAAGTGGGTTCCCTTTCAAGAAGAGATAAGTGCCAGGTGCCTATGCTGAATCTGCACTCACATACAATAGATGCTGAGGCATATTAGACCTTAGTGTTTTTCTCTGGGAGAGGGTTTGGGGAGTTTGAGTGGTGAACCAGCTCTATTGCTGGTTGAGGAAAGGGGGGTGGCAGGGTGTTCCTACATGCCTACTCTCTGTCAGAGGAGTAATTGATGAGGTGTTGCAAAACTTCTGCCTGTGAGAGCTTCTTCCTAAAGAGTTGGGGCAAGAGGACAGAGCAGAGGTCAATTATTGCAGTTCTGAATGTAGAATTCAGCTAAGATCCACATGCATACTCTGTCGCATGCACGCACATACACGTAGAGAGTTCACTTTATAGAGATCATCATGCAGCATTGCAGTTCCAGCTATGTAGTGTTGTTTAGACTCTCCAGCTTCTGTATATGCTGTTGACAGAGCTCTTTTATCTGTTTAGACTACATTCTTCCCACTGGGCACAGACACCAATTCAATCTGTATTCCACGTTGGTTCCACGTCATTTCACGACGTCGATTCAACCAGTGTGTGCCCAGTGGGTTGGGCCCTGCTCTGCCGGCACTATTGAAAATGACATCTTCGCATTTGAGGAGGATTATAAATATACAAAGAAACATGCTTTGTCTCCACAATACACAGGCCAATTATAAACGGCTCCATTACCGAAACAAGACATTCCTGCATCTGACTTCACAGCATGACTGATGAGATCAGCGGGCTAGCTAGTGTTAGCGTCTCAACTGCGGCACATGTAGGTGGATGCAGACATAAACCCAGGCTCTGTGGTGTTGCATGCTCCTTCTAATTATCCAATCTCTCTCTCTCTCTCTCTCTCTCTCTCTCTCTCTCTCTCTCTCTCTCTCTTTCTCCCCCCCCCCTCTCTCTAGCACACCTGCTGTATCGACAACTGACATTTACTCCTGAGGTGCTGACCTGTTACACCCTCTACAACCACTGTGATTGTTATTTCACCCCGTTGGTCATCTATGAACGTTTGAACATCCTGACAAACGATCTGGCCTTAATTGCCATGTACTCTTATAATCCACCTGGCACTGCCAGAAGAGGACTGATCACCCCTCAGAGCTTGGTTCCTATGTTCTTCCTAGGTTCCTGCCTTTCTAGAGAGTTTTTCCTAGCCACCCTGCTTCTACATCTGCATTGCTTGCTGTTTGGGGTTTTAGGCTGGGTTTCTGTATAAGCACATTGTGACATCTGCTGATGTAGAAAGGGCTTTATAAATACATTTAATTTAATTTGATTTGATACCCTGCTTGTGATTTCATCTCCTCAAGGGTACTCGTTATGCTGAGGGAGGGGCCAATGTCACCTCCATCCTCAGCACAGAAAAGGAAACATTTAGAGAGAGGGCTGTGCCTGTATTTTGCTGTGGTTGTTGGGGTTGCATGAGGTGGGGGGGTGGTTGAAAAGAAATGACAAAATAACTTCATCAAAGCCAGATGGGTCGATCGCTGTAGCAAGAGGGTGTGTGTGATTTCAGGGGAGGTTGGCTGAGGAGGCAGCCGCTGTTGTGCTGTTGTGTTCTTGTACTCCTTAGGACCCAGGGGAATCTCTGTCTTTCTGACATCTCTCTCTCTCTCTCTCTCTCTCTCTCTCTCTCTCTCTCTCTCTCTCTCTCTCTCTCTCTCTCTCTTTCTCTCTCTCTCTCTCTCTCCCCTTATTACTCTCCTATGTTCTTTGATCTGCTCTGCTCCTCTGTTTGGCACCAGCTGTTTGCCTCCTCCTGTGAGAAGATCCCTGCGCATGCTGGAAAAATTACAGAATTGAGGCTGCAGAACAAACAGCAACAAAGACCAAACAGGCTGGCGGTCCATGAGATAGTTCTTCATCTGTTTTGAAAACAGATAAAAAGATAAACAGTCGGCAGAATAGAAAAAAGGAAGAGGTCTGTTTAAGGCAATTAAACATTAGACATTAAATCCAGAAAGAATTTGAATCCAGTCGATGTACCTTTAATTAAAGCATCACAATAGGGCTTAAATACACCTTGCATATATTCCTGTGGTATATATTCTGTATTATTGATCCATGTTTCTGCATGCCCTATTCAATCAAAATCAGTTAACTTAAAACACCATTGTCACACACACACCTACACACATGCACATGACAGACGTGTGGCTCAGTTGGTAGAGCATGGCGCTTGCCACACCAGGATAATGGGTTTGATTCCCACAGGGGAGCAGCACGGGAAAGAGTACAGAAATGTATCAACTCACTACTGTAAGACGCTCTGGATAAGAGCGTCTGCTAAATTGAAAATATCCATTTTTATGTGAGATCACATACAGTGGAAGAGGAGACGAGAAGAGATTTGGCACCTGTGTGATTTGTTAGCTCCTGAGGTGTTTTTCTCCCTCTATCTATCCCTCACCCTCTCTTCTTCTCCTGAGCACTCAGCTCCTCATACCAGCACCATGACAGGAAGGAGGTTTTTCTTGGCAGCGTCTCTCTCTCAGCAAAACAGGCTTCAGTCTGCTGCACTGGCCAGCTAGCACAAGCCTGTCAGGGGCCCAACTCTCTCCCTCTCTCCCTCTGTCCCCCTTCTCATTCTCTCTCAATATCACTGTCAATATCTCTCTCTTGACAACTTTTATACTTCCTCTTTGCTCACACTTTCATTACAGTTCGTTCAGCTTCACTCAATTCTCATTCCGTCTATCCAGGTCCGTGTTCCTCCCCAGCATCATACTGTAGCATCAGAATCGCTACACGGTCACTTTCTGTGGGAGCGTTTTGCACTTTAAAAAAAAAATGTGCAAGTCACCAGATTCACAAAGAAGCTACTCTTTCATTTCCTGTTTTCCTTCTCTTACTCTGTCTCTCTATCTGTGACTGTAGTGGTGTGTCCTCTCTCTCTCTCCCCCACTGCTCTGCTCTGTGCTGGAGTGGACCTAAGCCTTCAGGGAGGCTCCTGTCCTGCCTGACTCACAGAGAGATGGCTGGGAGGGTGTTTGGAAAACAGCTAACTGGTGACAGATTAAGAGATTTGGGAGGTAAGCGTCCCACAGAGGAAGTGCCCCCAGTCATGGATATGCTGTCATTGCCGTTATTCATAAATATATAAGGGATTGAATCAGCTAAATTAGCGAAAGTTCTACCCCATTTTACAAAGCAAGCGTTTGTCCAACATCACCCCTCCCTAAACCTGGGAAACTACGCAATTTTTTTTTTTGCCTGACCAAGTCCAAACTAGGTTGTAACAAGGGCTGATGAATGATTTGAACATAAACAGTAAAACCCGCAGATGATGTACACTACTTGACTAAGATTAAGACATTTGAAATAGTCTGAGGTCCGGGTATCCGGTTGGACGTTAAAAAAAAGGGCAAAATTAATTACGTGGAAATTGTTTAATGCGGAACTCCTACATAAATAGAAATGACTCCTACATAAACAGAAATTACTCCTACATAAACAGAAATGACTCCTATATAAATAGAAATGACTCCTACCATAAATAGAAATGACTCCTACATAAACAGAAATGACTCCTACATAAACAGAAATGACTCCTACATAAACAGAAATGACTCCTATATAAACAGAAATGACTCCATCATAAACAGAAATGACTCCTACATAAACAGAAATGACTCCTATATAAACAGAAATGACTCCATCATAAACAGAAATGACTCCTATATAAACAGAAATGACTCCTACATAAACAGAAATGACTCCTACATAAACAGAAATGACTCCTACATAAACAGAGAGAGAACATCGGTGCCGGGTGTCCGTGTCACGTTCGTGAAAATGGACGGACCAAGAGTTCCACATCTTTATTAAACGTGAAACTTCTCAACAAAAACAATAAACAAGCAACGAAACGTGAAGTAACGTAGTGCAACAAGCACATACACAAACAATATCCCACAAATGCAGGTCGGAACAGGGACACCTTAAGTATGATCCCCAATTAGAGACAACGATAATCAGCTGCCTCTAATTGGGAACCATACTCAATTCCAAACATAGAAATCAATCGACAGAACACCGCCTAGTCACGCCCTGACCTACAACATCATAGACAACCAAGGGCTCTTTATGGTCAGGGTGTGACAGTACCCCCCCCCCCAAAAAAGGTGCGGACTATGTCCGTAAAACCTGAAACCAAATGGGGAGGGTAGGGGGGGTGACTAGTGTCGGTGGTGGTTCCGGAGCGCGGGTCGTAGCCCCCGCCCAGACCCCGGATCCAGCCATGGCTGGACTGGGCATCGGCGCAGAGGAAGGCTCCGGACATGGAGCTGGGTTGGACGCCGTGCCTGGACTGGGCACCAGCGCAGAGGAAGGCTCCGTCCATGGAGCGGGACTGGACGCTGTGCCTGGACAGGACACCGGCGCAGAGGAAGGCTCCTGCCATGTAGCGGGACTGGATGCCGTGCCTGAACTGGGCACCTGCGCAGAGGAAGACTCCTGCCATGTAGCAGGATTGGACACCGTGCCTGGACGCCGTGCCTGGAATGGGAACTGGCGCAGAGGAAGGCTCCTGCCATCGAGCGGGACTGGACGCTGTGCCTGGACTGGGCACCTGCGCAGAGGAAGACTCCTGCCATGTAGCGGGACTGGACACCGTGCCTGGACGCCGTGCCTGGAATGGGAACTGGCGCAGAGGAAGGCTCGGGCCTTGGAGCGGGACTGGACACCATGCCTGGACTGGGCAGCCGGCGCAGAGGAAGACTCCTGCCATGGAGCGGGACTGGATGCCATGCCTGGACTGGGCATTGGCGCAGGTTGCACCAGACTGATGACACGCTCCTCAGGTCGAGTGCGTGGAGCCGGCACAGGACGCTCCGGGCTGGGGAGGCGCACTGGAGACCTGGTGCATGAAGCCGGCACAGGTGGCACCAGACTGGTGACACGAACTTCAGGGTGAGTGCGGGGAGCTGGCACTGGATGTACCGGGCTGGGGAGGCGCACTGGAGGCCTGGTGCGTGGAGCCAGCACAGGTGGCACCGGACTGATGGCACGCTCCTCAGGGCGAGTTCGGGGAGCCGGCACAGGACTTGCGGGCTGGGGAGGCGCACTGGAGGCCAGATGCGTGAAGCTGGCACAGGTTTCATCAGACTGCTGACAGGCTCTTCAGGTCGAATGTTGTGCAGAACACACCTGACCAACATCTCTGTCCTCTCTCTCTCCCACTTCCGTATTTTTCTCAGGTTTTCGCCTGCCAAGTTATTTTATACTCACAGACATCATTCAAACAGTTTTAGAAACTTCAGAGTGTTTTCTATCCAATACTACTAATAATATGCATATATTAGCATCTGGGACAGAGTAGGAAGCGGTTCACTCTGGGCACGCTATTCATCCAAAAGTGAAAATGCTGCCTCCTTTCCCAAAAAGGTTAAAGTTCTTTTAGCTCTAAATACATATCACATTGCATCCTAAAGCGATGAATAATTATGTATGTTTTTAATGGATTACATATTTCACAAAAGTCCTCGCTGTTTCAAGTTTCTGGGTGTTTCTGAGTGCTTGATGAGCGATAGGACTGCAACTCCTAAATGGATAAAAGCATATAAAAGAAGGTGACTCTAATATAGAGGAAACTAGATCAAACAAATGTTGTTTAGAGTAAAATGATGGGAAAATGTCGGATAGAAAAGGAAGAGTCGTAGATGTTAAATTTTTACATTGTGAGGGAAATCAGACTTGGCGTTGTTCAGGTTTTCTTCTAAAAAGACCTAACTGACAAACATTTTGATTTGATTTATTAGGATCCCCATTAGCCGTCGCCAATGGCGACAGCTAGTCTTACTGACATCCTACCAGTGGAGGCTGCTGAGGGGAAGAAGGCTTGTCATAATATCTGGAACGGCGCAAATGGAATGGCATCAAACAAATGGTAACAAACAAATGGTAACAAATGTGTGTGGTGTATTTGATACCATTCCACCTATTCAGCTCCAGCCATTACCACAAGCCCGTCCTCCCCAATTAAGGTGCCACCAACCTCCTGTGGGTCCAACACATATAACGAAAAAGACATTACAGACAAAACACTTTACAATTTACATACATTGTAGACCGTAGATGCTGTATTGGATAATTAGTTATTCCTCCCACAAAGGTACTGAGACATTTATCGTCCAACTGTCTGGTACATTGGTTATATTTACTAACTATATATATCCCTGCTCTTATCTTTAATGGTTATAACAAACAGGAAATCACTCAGCTTTTAAGTATAATAGTAGGTAATGATTACACAGGATGCAGACACTGTTGAATACCTAGGCTAAAGGGTACATCGTCTGAAGTCAGAGCGAGACAGAAGCTGAGTCAGAGAGCCGTAGAAAATGTTAGTGGTTGGTCCCAGTGAAAATATTAACTGACCTCTCTATCTGGGACTGAGGAGTAATGCCCTGCTTTCCACCTTGAGTTATATGCAACCATCCTTGAATACCTAAGAATACCCTCCTTACCATGAGGCAACATACAGATGCTGGATCTTAACTTGATCCCTCATTTGTCGCAGAGAATTTTCCTGCTGCATCAGGATATTCATATGAGCCTCATGAGTCCCTGAAAAAGAGCAGTACTCTTTCTCTCCATGTGGGGGTAGTCGAGTCATTGGGATCAGGGCTTGCTATCAAAATAATATTCTCTCTCATTTGCTCAAATGCTAGGCCTAGATCCTATTACTGCAACATTCAAATGCATTTGAAATGCAGCCGTACACATCAACAACTGTCGTTTTAGCTTAATAACACAAGATAGATATTGGTTACCACTAGACTACAACATACAAGTGTCAAGGGTATGCTAAGATAAAAATGTAGTTTAATTGTGGCCTGCGACGGTCTGACGGTTAGGGTAGCTACTTTCAGCGTGCACATATAGTCCTACTGTGTCAGAGTGTGTTCA
Source organism: Oncorhynchus kisutch (assembly GCF_002021735.2). Classification (NCBI taxonomy): domain Eukaryota; kingdom Metazoa; phylum Chordata; class Actinopteri; order Salmoniformes; family Salmonidae; genus Oncorhynchus; species Oncorhynchus kisutch. Next base: position 23,557,169 of record NC_034202.2, read on the forward strand.
CTTCTGGCCCACCCCTCCCAGGCACAAATAACTTAATCCCCTTGATTTATTTACACATTTCAAATATGGACAGTCCAGGGATATTTTACCCCGATCTTGATAAGAAATGGCCATACCAGACGTTTTTGGATAACATAACTAGGAAACGAATACTACCAATATGCTACACCAACATTAGTTTCTATTCGTACAAAGTGTTGGGTAAATTGCCACAGTAGGTGGCAGAGCGCGGCAGATGTTTATTAAGCCTTTGCAGAAGGCAGGAATCGTGATCACAGGCAGACAATGGTCAAACACAGGTAGGTAGTCAAAAACAAACCATACCTCACAACCATACAAACAGAAAGAATTGAACTAAATAGGGAGCTGACGAGCCCAGGTGGGAAACGAATACAGGTGAAATCAATGAACAAAAATGAAAGACAGGGCTACGTTCAAGAACACAAAGAAACAGGGCTACGTTCAAGAACACAAAGAAACTGGGCTACGTTCAAGAACACAAAGAAACAGGGCTACGTTCCAGAACACAAAGAAACAGGGCTACGTTCAAGAACACAAAGAAACAGGGCTATGTTCAAGAACACAAAGAAACAGGGCTACGTTCAAGAACACAAAGAAACAGGGCTACGTTCCAGAACGCATAGAAACAGGGCTATGTTCAAGAACACAAAGAAACAGGGCTACGTTCCAGAACGCATAGAAACAGGGCTATGTTCAAGAACACAAAGAAACAGGGCTACGTTCCAGAACGCATAGAAACAGGGCTATGTTCAAGAACACAAAGAAACAGGGCTACGTTCAAGAACACAAAGAAACAGGGCTACGTTCAAGAACACAAAGAAACAGGGCTACGTTCAAGAACACAAAGAAACAGGGCTACGTTCAAGAACACAAAGAAAAAGAACACCAGGTTGACTAAGAAAAGAAAAGCAGAACTTTACAGTAGGTTTGCCATGGTAAACAATTAAATACTTTATTTCTATTCTACAGAATGCTTGTCAAATAGCTCAATTTCCCATAGTCTGTTCAAAAAGGAATAAATTGTTCAGATTACAATACCAACCAGAGAAAGAACATATCTTGAAATATTTTGTTATTTTGTTGCGAGCACGACTAAGGTAACACCTTTTAGGGAGCGGCAATGAGGTGACCGATAATGGTTGCAATTGAGATCAGCTATGCAGGTGAATTTAGTGCATATTGATGGTTTAATGAGACATCAGCTAGCAATAATTTAGTGTCATTAGCCTGTTCATTGTAACAGAACAAGATGTGTGAAAACCCATAATATAGGCTACAGATTGTGTGTCTCTGGCTGAGTTGATAAGTTGATTTGGGCCATCTGTTGATTGACAGATGTAGGCCTACTGTAGAACGATCAACTTTCCTCCAGTATGGATGCTCGTCCACGTTGTATATTTAACATAGTTCTGGTCTTTGGTGTGGATTGAAGCTGTGAAGATGTCTATGCATTTGAGCCTATCCTTGGATGATTTCATTGAACTTATAAATGTTTCTTTGACATGTCAAATATCAGACTATTCAATTTACTTCTTGAAAACAAAAAAATGAAATTACCTTAGTGTAGGCTCAGGTTAGTCCGTATGTCGCCCTACACCGGGTGCAAAAACAGGATGCTGCTTCGACCACTGCACTACAGCAGTTCACAATGCTCTAGCGAGCACTAAGAATACAAAAAATATGGACGATACATAGGGCGTCATTTTTTGTTTGTTGTTGCCTTCCCCAAACCATAGCCCTAAACTTAACCACTTGGAATGAATGCCTACACTGTTGCCTTCCCCAAACCATAGCCCTAAACTTAACCACTTGGAATGAATGCCTACACTGTTGCCTTCCCCAAACCATAGCCCTAAACTTAACCACTTGGAATGAATGCCTACACTGTTGCCTTCCCCAAACCATAGCCCTAAACTTCACCACTTGGAATGAATGCCTACACTGTTGCCTTCCCCAAACCATAGCCCTAAACTTAACCACTTGGAATGAATGCCTACACTGTTGCCTTCCCCAAACCATAGCCCTAAACTTAACCACTTGGAATGAATGCCTACACTGTTGCCTTCCCCAAACCATAGCCCTAAACTTAACCACTTGGAATGAATGCCTACACTGTTGCCTTCCCAAAACCATAGCCCTAAACTTAACCACTTGGAATGAATGCCTACACTGTTGCCTTCCCAAAACCATAGCCCTAAACTTAACCACTTGGAATGAATGCCTACACTGTTGCCTTTGAGTTGTTTCTATTTTTAACCCTGTCACCATACTGAATTAACCTTGCAACCACGCGGAATGAATGCGTAAATAATAGACAGTCATCCGAGAGTCAAAGGGCAGTGTGCCAGATTCAAACCCATGCTGACTCTGTCATATGTGTGCTGGGGTCTGTGGCTATAACCGCTGGACGACACAGGCACTGAGAAATACATTCATTTATTCTGCCTATTGCTTGCCTTTAGCATAGTATAACATTTTCCCTAACGAGAAATACATCTTCCCCCTACAAATATGTCAATTTATTATAATTCACATAAGATTTAACACGAGACGCACTATAGCCTGCATGTAACCTATAAAGTGGTCAAATTAAGAGCCAACATCTGTAAGTTCTAACTATTCACTCCCATTGCACCAGGCAGCATACAGATACAGTATAACCTGCTCTCTCTCTACTAGTCTACCTGTTTCTCAGTCTGCTATGTGTGAACATTTTGATGGCGTGCAGATCTAACCTGACAGCATGATGGAGGCCTTCATGTCTTATCTTTAGGCAGTCTGGGCTGGGGTGCCATTACCAGCCTGTCCTTGGGAGCCAGACATTCATCTTCTCTAAGAGGCATGACATGGCCAAGTGAAGGTGTTGATGTAATGGATGAGGCTGGCTGCATGGCATCACAAGGTAAGGCTGTACCTGCCTGTCCCTGTCTGTCGCATAGGGCACATGGTGATGTGGCCTCTGCTGAGACAAGACATGAGACAGGCCTCAGAGATGTCCTGAGAGTGTAACCTGAAGGTGACCTAACAGCCTCTAGACATGCTGAGGTAGCATGACCTACCTAGCTTTAAGAAAGGGTTCAATTTACTGTTGCTGGTAGAATTGTGGCAGTGAATCTGGCTGTGGAAGAGAGCTACTCGCTAATTCTTCTTTACCTGCTTCATATTGTATGCTGATGCTCGGGACTCAAGGTCCAGTATTTTTTTTAATAATTGCACAGGGAGAGTAGGCATTGATGGGCGAAAAATCACTCTGAAGAAAATCCAATCCTATTTTGCTGTGATGCATAGGAAAGTAGATGTTAGTCACAGTCTAGCTGGGTTTGATCAGTCCATTCGTCTCATTGCCCCCTCTCTGTCAGAGGAGCTTAGAGGAGCCAAACTTTCTCAACACCCTACCCAGACCCACCCAGCCACCCAGAACCAGACCCAGCCAGATAGACCCACCCAGCCACCCAGACCCAGCCAGCCAGCCAGACAGACACACACACCCAGCCACCCAGACCCAGACCCAGCCAGACAGACCTACCCAGCCACCCAGACCCAGACAGACAGACCCACCCAGCCACCCAGACCCAGACAGACAGACCCACCCAGCAACCCAGACCCAGACAGACAGAACCAGACAGACAGATAGCCCTGCAGCTAGAATTGCATAGCAACAGCCAACCATCTGGACCAGGAGGAGGTCCTTGTCCCAGCCAAACAACATGGAAATGCATTTATTTGGCTTAACCTAAAGTAGCAGGCATAGGAAGATGCCTGAGCGGAGTCACGACCTCCGTTTTTCAGTGGACCGAAATGATGTCCAAGTAGGTTGGAAGAAGCTCACATCATCAAGGACAAGCAGGCTGCAGGACACACATCCAATTCCCTCCTGCTCTGTCTCTGATGTTGAGGATGGACAGGCAGCCTGACACGTGCTCTGGTGGACGGGTGTTTGTCTGCAGCATAGGGCCAGATGCTGCCTTGTCTGCTTCTCTGTCTCTGACGTTGAGGATGGACAGGCAGCCTGACACGTGCTCTGGTGGACGGGTGTTTGTCTGCAGCATAGGGCCAGACGCTGCCTTGTCTGCTTCTCTGTCTCTGACGTTGAGGATGGACAGGCAGCCTGACACGTGCTCTGGTGGACGGGTGTTTGTCTGCAGCATAGGGCCAGACGCTGCCTTGTCTGCTTCTCTGTCTCTGACGTTGAGGATGGACAGGCAGCCTGACACGTGCTCTGGTGGACGGGTGTTTGTCTGCAGCATAGGGCCAGACGCTGCCTTGTCTGCTTCTCTGATGGAGTCAAAGCCCAGAGCTGATTTAATTGAAGTGGGCAGAGTGAGGACAGAACGATCCTCCCCCAACCACCACTACATTCCTTCCTCCTGCCTGGCAATAGAGAAATGTAGAGTGAGTCCACTAATGGTACACCAGCTGGATGGAGTCTCCATCAAACTACAGTTAATTATTCAGCTTCCAGAGGGTTCTCCCCAAATGATTTAAAAGCCTGCTAAGGCAGTGGGAGGAGAAGGAGGAGGAGAAGAAGACGGGTCCTCCAGTGAAGTAGTCAATGTTTTCTTTAAGAGTTCCACCAACCTCCATCAGTCCCATAGCGTGGAATATTAATTACTCATCAAATCTGACCTGACCTAAAAAACTTTATCATGAATCGAAGTGGAATTGAAATTAGGCTTGCTCAGCTTTTGCTCTAATCTGCCAGTTTCTAAATATCACCACAGTGCTGGTTAAAGCGTCCTATAGAGTTCAAAGCTGCGATACCGCACAGTCTAATATGAAATATGTCCGCGACTCAACAACAGACAATTAAATGAGGTTGTTAAATATGTAATAATGGGCCTCCGGACAACTATGAATTGAGTTTTACAGATGAGAGACCAGATATCCCTGGACAATTCAGAGCAATGTGAAAGATGGAAACCTAGTTGATAATGAGGAATGTAAAGCCCAATTCCGTCATGTAGTTGAAGACAGGGTGGATTTAGCAGTCCTTCTGGGTAGGTGTCTTGGCAGGGTTGACTGATTGAAATTCCATGTCCGTATACATAACACTCAATCCGTGTCCACTCAGCAAAGAGGGAATAAATCAGCTCGTCCCGGCCATCCCTCAACAGGCCCCCAAAAGCCTTTAATAACAAGCCCTAGCTGCCTGCAGAGCCGAAGCCCTGATTGTTTTGAGTGAAAACAGATGTGGTTTCTTCACATCGCTGCAGCCTCAGCCTCTGCCTCACTGGTGGAACGGAGCAGGCCTAGCTCTGTAACAAGGCCCGCCATGTTGTCTTCCTCAAACATCCGGCCGCTGGATGAGCCCAGCTGACCCCTTGCCCCATCTCCTCCTTCGTCTCCCCTTTGCCTCTCCACATTGCAAAAAAATAAACAATTACAAACAAGACGAAAACAGACTGTTTCTTCCCACAGCCCTCGTAAAGAAGACAAGAGAGTCTGGGTGAGCACATTCATGCCCGAGGCAATGATGAAATAAAACACCAGCACCATGCCCTTAATGTGCGCCAAAACGCCTGCCATGTTTATTACATCTGACCATCTGGGTTTTACATGTGCATGTCTGCTGGACACAGCTCCACACAGCTGCCATGCAGTCACATACAGGTCAGAGGTCACAGTGTCAGCCAGTGGGTTATTAGAGGCAATCAACTTAAATGCCTATGACACACAAGTGTTTAAACGCACCGAGCAGAGCAAGGTAGTTTACCTCTGATTTGGAAATGTGGGAAATATAAATTACCCTCTCTTTTTTTCCCCCAGTTTAATCACTGCTCATTTATTTCCTGTTAACTGTAAAAAGGGCCTCATGGAGAGACAAATGCCTTTGCAGCGAGGGAACAAACCAACAGTGTCTCCCGCAGGGTCCTCAGTGACTGATATTTTTCAGTGAATTGTTTAAACAGTCTCAAATGTCCCCCCCCCTCAAATGCTCCCCTCCCTCGTTGCACATGTGGTGTGTGTCCTGCGGGGCCCCTGAATGCTGGTCAGGTTCCCCTGCGGCCCAGAGGCTTTAATCAAAGCAGGACGGGAGGGTCTAGAACGGACCCTCACATGCCCTGCTGCCTATCCTGTGACAGACATGCAAGGGAGTCCAACCCTGCCCTTGAGTGCCGAGCCTGGATCGCTTTTCCCCAGTCAGGCTATTTCCTTTCTCTGTCTCTGTCTCTGTCTCTCTCTGTCTCTTTCTGTGTGTATCTCTCTCTCTCTCTCTCTCTTTCTCTCGCTCTCTGACTCAACCATTGAGCATCACTAACAGTTTGGTCTCACCCAGCTCAATGTTTGCCGGCTGAGTCAGGAAGGAAATATTTACCAAGAGCTAGTGTGAAGAGGTCACGACCTCCAGGTCAGACTGAAGGTGAGGAAGTGGGTGGGGTCATGTATGGAAGTGTTTATGCACATCACTCATAGGAGGCCACAGGGTATATACTTTTAGAGGCTATCACACACATTTTCTTACATTATTCTAGGAAGGTTTTATTTCTTGCTATATTAGTGTCCATTGTGCAAAATGTTTATTTGCCCTATGAAACATTTGGTTTGAAATCAACCAAGCTTTGAGTGGAGTTGCATGTACCTATTAGCTTATTACAGAGGAAATACTACGGGATGAAAGTAATACAGTCTTACATTTAAGCATTGGTGGTATTTTCCTAGTATTTTCAAATTCCAAGCAAAACTTCTGTATTTGCTGCTAGTACTGACCTTAGAGAGCCTTTTTATTTCTCTATTTGGTTAGGTCAGGGTGTGATTTGGGTTGGCATTCTATGTTTTCTGTTTCTTTGATTTTGGCCGAGTGTGGTTCCCAATCAGAGGCAGCTGTCTATGGTTGTCTCTGATTGGGGATCATACTTAGGCAGCCCTTTTTCCCACATTTAGGTTGTGGGATCTTGTCTTTGTTTGTTGCACGTGTTGCACTCCGAAGCTTTACGTTCGTTGTGTTGTTTATTGTTTTTTTGGTGGAACATTTAATAAAGAAAATGTACGTCTACCACGCTGCACCTTGGTCCCGTCATTCTACCACTAACGACAGACGTAACAGAAAATCCCACCAAAAATGGACCAAGCAGCGTGGCCAGGAGGAGTGGACATGGGAGGACATTCTGGACGGCAAAGGATCCTGGACGTGGGAGGAGATCCTGGCCGGAAGGGATCGCCTCCCGTGGGAACAGGTGGAAGCAGCGAGGGAGGCACGGCGACGAGACCAGGAGTCATCTTGGTGGAACATTTAATAAAGAAAATGTACGCCTACCACGCTGCACCTTGGTCCCGTCATTCTACCACTAACGACAGACGTAACACACTCAGACTCTGCTGCCATAGCAGGGGATGCTATTTTAACATGGCCATGGAATTACTAATTACAGATAACATTGCTGGATCAACAGAAGAACTCTAGTACAGCATATGGGTCCATTACTGGGATGATTAAGCTTTTTGAAAATGGAAAACATTTCTCTGGGTTATACAAGCATGAGGTTGGCATGACCTTGAGAGACATCTATTTTTCAAGTCACTACATTGTACCAAAATGAAGAGAAGAAAGAAGACATATTTGTTGAGTGAAGAAAAAAATGACCAACTATACAACTTTTAAAAGAAATTAAAGTTAAACTTTATGGTAGTATAAGACAGGGTTTCCCAAACTCGGTCCTGGGCATTTGTGAAGTTGTTTGACTTAACTAATCCAAGTTACCATCCGCAATATTGTCTTTGGCAGATGCACAATTGGGGTTTCATAGTCTCCTTTGGTCCACAGTGCTGCTGCTCCTTCTGCAGTATGATGTATCGCTTAGTTGGTGAATCATTTGTCATTGGCCGTCACATTATGGGATTTCAGAATGATCTGGGAATTAACAGGATTGTGTGTGTGTGTGTGTGTATGTGTGTGTGTGTGTGAGTGTGTGTGTGTGTGTGTGTGTGTGTGTGTGTGTGTGTGTGTGTGTGTGTGTGTGTGTGTGTGTGTGTGTGTGTGTGTGTGTGTGTGTGCATGCGTGTGTGTGTGTGTGTGCATGCGTGTGTGTGTGTGTGTGTGTGTGTGTGTGTGTGTGTGTGTGTGTGTGTGTGTGTGTGCATGCGTGTGTGTGTGTGTGTGCATGCGTGTGTGTGTGTGTGTGTGTGTGTGTGTGTGTGTGTGTGTGTGTGTGTGTGTGTGTGTGTGTGTGTGTGTGTGTGTGTGTGTGTGTGTGTGTGTGTGTGTGTGAGATGTAGATGTGTTGGTGAACTGATGCTCTATCAGGGTGCTGTAGTCACAGCCAAACTGATGCTCTACCAGTGATAATGCATTCACAGCCAAGCCATCCTTCCCTCCCTTCTCAGGCCAAGACAAGGCGATTTAGTTAATTGCGTAATTTGTGGATTGAAATATTACACAGGGTATGTTCTGCACCGTTTTGAGTGCTTTTCCAACTTGATGGTTTGCTGCTGAATGAAATCAACCAATCTTTGAGTGGAGTTGCATGTACCTATTAGCTTGTTACAGAGGAAATACTAAGGTATGAATGTAGTACAGTTTTACATTTAAGTGTTGGTGGTATTTTCCTAGTATTTCCATATTCCAAGTAAAACTTGTGTATTTGCTGCTAGTACTGAAATGTTCAGTGTACCTGGATGACCCACTCGGTCATGCCTTGACCTTAGAGAGCCTGTTATTTCTCTATTTGGTTAGGTCAGGGTGTGATTTGGGTGGGCATTCTATGTTTTCTGTTTCTTTGATTTTGGCCGAGTGTGGTTCCGAATCAGAGGCAGCTGTCTATGGTTGTCTCTGAATGGGGATCATACTTAGGCAGCCCTTTTTCCCCCATTTAGGTTGTGGGATCTTGTCTTTGTTTGTTGCATATGTTGCACTCCGAAGCTTTTCGTTCATTGTGTTGTTTATTGTTTTTTTTGGTGGAACATTTAATTTAAAAAATGTACGCCTACCACGCTGCACCTTGGTCCGGTCATTCTACCACTAACGACAGATGTAACACACTCAGACTCTGCTGCCATAGCAGGGGATGCTATTTTAACATGGCCATGGAATTACTAATTACAGATAACATTGCTGGATCAACAGAAGAACTCTAGTACAGCATATGGGTCCATTACTGGGATGATTAAGCTTTTTGAAAATGGAAAACATTTCTCTGGGTTATACAAGCATGAGGTTGGCATGACCTCGAGAGAAATCTATTTTTCAAGTCACTACATTGTACCAAAATGAAGAGAAGAAAGAAGACACATTTGTTGAGTGAAGAAAAAAATGACCAACTATACAACTTTTAAAAGAAATTAAAGTTAAACTTTATGGTAGTATAAGACAGGGTTTCCCAAACTCGGTCCTGGGCATTTGTGAAGTTGTTTGACTTAACTAATCTAAGTTACCATCCGCAATATTGACTTTGGCAGATGCACAATTGGGGTTTCATAGTCTCCTTTGGTCCACAGTGCTGCTGCTCCTTCTGCAGTATGATGTATCGCTTAGTTGGTGAATCATTTGTCATTGGCCGTCACATTATGGGATTTCAGAATCCTCTGGGAATTAACTGTCTATCGTTGTCTCTGATTGGGGATCATACTTAAGCAGCCCTTTTTCCCCCATTTAGGTTGTGGGATCTTGTCTTTGTTTGTTGCACGTGTTGCACTCCGAAGCTTTACGTTCGTTGTGTTGTTTATTTTTTTTTTGGTGGAACATTTAATAAAGAAAATGTACGCCTACCACGCTGCACCTTGGTCCCGTCATTCTACCACTAACGACAGACGTAACAGAAGATCCCACGAAAAACGGACCAAGCAGCGTGGCCAGGAGGAGTGGACATGGGAGGACATCCTGGACGGCAAAGGATCCTGGACGTGTGAGGAGATCCTGGCCGGATGGGATCGCCTCCCATGGGAACAGGTGGAAGCAGCGAGGGAGGAACGACGACGAGACCAGGAGTCACGGCAACGACGGAAGCCCGAGAGGCAGCTCCCCCCCAAAAATTGGGGGGTGGCACACGGGGAGATTGACGGAGTCAGGGTTTAGACCTGAGCCAATTCCCCATGTTTACCGTGGGGAGAGTGTGACTTGTCAGGCCACGTGTTATGCGGTGATGCAGACTGTGTCTCTAGTGCGCATTCACAGTCCGGTGCGCCCTGTGCCAGCTCCTCGCATTTGCCGTGCTAGAGTGGGCATTCAGCCAGGACGGATTGTGCCGGCTCAGCGCTCCTGGTCTCCGGTGCGTCTCTTCGGCCCAGGATATCCTGCGCCGGCTCTGTGCACTGTGTTTCCGGTGCGCCTTCACAGCCAAGTGTGTCCTGTGACGGCACCCTGCATTTGCCAGGCGAAACTAAGCATCAAGCCAGGACGGGTTGTGCCAACTCTACGCTCGATACCTCCAGTGCGCCTCCACAGCCCAGTGTATCCGGTGCCTGCTCCACGCACCAGGTTTCCAGTGCATCTCCCCAGTCCGAAGCCTCCAGCGACAGTCCCCAGTCCGGAGCCTCCAGCGATGGTCCCCAGTCGACGGCCCAGTCGACGGTCCTGCAGCGACGGTCCCTAGTTCGGAGCCTATAGCGACAGTTCCCAGTCCGGAGAGTGCAGCGATGATCCCCTGTCCGGAGCCTCCAGTGACGGTCCCTAGTCCGGAGCTTCCAGCAACGGTCCGCAGTCCGGAGTCTCCAGCGACAGTCCGCAGTCCGGAGCCTCCAGCAGGGGTTCCCAGTCCAGAGCCTCCAGTAGGGGTTCCCAGTCCAGAGCCTCCAGTAGGGGTTCCCAGTCCAGAGCCTCCGGCGATGATCCACGGTTCGGTTCCCCCGGCGATGATCCACGGTCCGGAGTCTCCGGCGATGATCCACGGTCCGGAGTCTCCGGCGATGATCCACGGTCCGGTACCACGGAAGCGGAGGGATCAGCGGGCGGAGCGGGGGCTACGTCCCGAACCGGAGCCGCCACCGAGGAGAGATGCCCACCCGGACCCGCCCCTATAGAGTCAGGTTTTGCGGCCGGAGTCCACACCTTGGGGAGGGTCGGGGGGGGGGGGGGGGTACTGTCACGCCCTGACCCTAGAGCCTTTTTATTTCTCTATTTGGTTAGGTCAGGGTGTGATTTGGGTTGGCATTCTATGTTTTCTGTTTCTTTGTTTCTGGCTGAGTGTGGTTCCCAATCAGAGGCAGCTGTCTATGGTTGTCTCTGAATGGGGATCATACTTAGGCAGCCCTTTTTACCACATTTAGGTTGTGGGTTCTTGTCTTTTTTTGTTGCATGTGTTGCACTCTTCGGAGGATTGTGTGTGTGTGTGTGTGTGTGTGTGTGTGTGTGTGTGTGTAAGATGTAGATGTGTTGGTGAACTGATGCTCTATCAGGGTACAGTAGTCACAGCCAAACTGATGCTCTACCAGTGATAATGCATTCACAACTTCCCTCCCTTCTCACGCCAAGACAAGGCGATTTAGTTAATTGAGTAATTTGTGGATTGAAATATTACACAGGGTATGTTCTGCACCGTTTTGAGTGCTTTTCCAACTTGATGGTTTGCTGCTGAATAAAAAAATGTTTTTATTGATAAAAACAATGTCTTGTAGATTTGTTTTTCTTTTCTTGACACATATCAAATCAGAGTGTGTGGTCAACTGAACAGTTATGGTGTCCATTAGTATGACATCCTGGGGTTGAATGTTGGCTTGTGAAAGCCAGACTGTGGAGTTAAAGTTAAAAACAACATAAGCAAACAGAGCATAAACCTCTCCTAGCTGTGGCATTGTCCTGGACGGTACCCATGGCATGAGAAAGTCCTGTTGGAGAATTTGGTCGTGCAATGCTCTCTTTTGAGAGTAAGAAAGCCAGGATTTCCTCATTCTGAGAATGGGGAGGCCTTAACAGATTGATCTGCAACAGGGGACAGTCTATTCTTTAGAAAAGGCAGTAGACTACAAAGAGAGAGAGAGAGAGAGAGAGAGAGAGAGAGAGAGCGAGAGAGAGAGAGAGAGAAGAGTCTCCTAAGCATGCTGGTCCTGGGGCTCTCTTCGCAAACACAAACAGACCCCACAGAGCCCCAGGACAGCAACACAATTAGACCCAACCAAATCATGAGAAAACAAAAAGATATTTACTTGACACATTGGAAAGGATTAACAAAAAAACAGAGCAAACTAGAATGCTATTTGGCCCTAAACAGAGAGTACACAGTGGCAGAATACCTGACCACTGTGACTGACCCAAACATAAGGAAAGCTTTGACTTTGTACAGACTCAGTGATCATAGCCTTGCTATTGAGAGAGGCCGTCATAGGCAGACCTGGCTCTCAAGAGAAGACAAACTACAGTTTGTGCACACTGCCCACAAAATGAGGTGGAAACTGAGCTGCACTTCCTAACCTCCTGCCAAATGTATGACCATATTAGAGACACGTATTTCCCTCAGATTACACAGATCCACAAAGAGTTCGAAAACAACCCTGATTTTGATTAAGTCCTATATCTTCTGGGTGAAATACCACAGTGTGCCATCACAGCAGCAATATTTGTGATCTGTTGCCATAAGAAAAGGGCAACCAGTGAAGAACAAACACCATTGTAAATGCAACCCATATGTATGTTTATTTATTTTCCCTTTTGTACTTTAACCATTTTTCACATCGTTACAACACTGTATATATACATATGACATTTGTAATGTCTTTATTATTTTGGAACTTCTGTGAGTGTAATGTTTACTGTTCAATTGTATTGTTTATTTCACTTTTGTATATTATCTACTTCACTTGCTTTGGCAATGTTAACATATGTTTCCCAGGCCAATAAAGCCCCTTGAATTGAATTGAGAGAGAGTGGAGGGGGGTGTTCTGCTGACCACCCACTGACTGACTGACCTCTCCATCCTGTTTGTCCTTCAATAGCAGCCCATCATGGACCCCTTCTACCTAAACATCCACGTGGGTTCTGTCTGTGCTGCTCTCTGTGGTCAGCGTGGTTTTTTTTACGATCTAAGACATGCATGAAAGAATATCAACAAAAAATGTGTTTGAGGGGATTTGTGTTTGTATCTGGTGGGTAAGGATAGTTTCATGGGTGGTTTGGCTAGAATATAGCCTTTTCAGTTGACATGTAACAATGTATTATAACAGAGTTCTCAAACCTCAAATAATGATTTACACATGGAGAACTTGTCTACCTGTGAGTGTGATGGAGCAGACATTACCTGAGTATTCATTACATGTCAGACAAGTTTGTTGGTTTCTGGTAAGACGTCAATATACTACGCATATACAGGGCATTCGAAAATAATTCAGAACCCTTGACTTTTTCCACATCTTGTTGCGTTACTGCTTTATTCTAAAAATGGATTAAATAGTTTTTTTCCTCATCAATCTACACACAATACCCCATAATGTCAAAGAAAATGTATTAAACGTAAAACGTTTTTTTTTAAATTCACATTTACATAAGTATTCAGACCCTTTACTCAGTACTTTGTTGAAGCACCTTTGGCAGCGAGTACAGCCTCTTCTTGGGTATGACGCTACAAACTTGGCACACCTGTATTTGGGGAGTTTCTCCCATTCTTCTCTGAAGATCCTCTCAAACTCTGTCAGGTTGGATGGGGAGTGTCACTGCACAGCTATTTTCAGGTCCGGGCTCTAGCTGGTCCACTCAAGGACATTCAGAGACTTGTGTGCTTAGGGTTGTTGTCCTGTTGGAAGTTGAACCTTCCTGGTTTCATCAGACCAGAGAATCTTGTTTCTCATGGTCTGAGGGTCCTTTAGGTGCCTTTTGGAAAACTCTAAGCAAGCTGTCATGTGCCTTTTACTGAGGAGGTGCTTCCGTCTGGCCACTCTACCATAAAGGCCTGATTGGTGGAGTGCTGCAAAGATGGTTGTGCTTCTGGAAGGTTCTTTCATCTCCACAGAGGAACTCTAGAGCTCTGTCAAAGTGACCACCGGGTTCGTGGTCACCTCCCTGAACAAGGCCCTTCTCCCCCGATTGTTCAGTTTGGCCGGATGGCCAGCTCTAAGAAGAGTCTTGGTGGTTCCAAACTTCTTCCATTTAAGAATAATGGAGGAAACTGTGTTCTTGGGGATCTTCAATGCTGCAGAAATGTTTTGGTACCATTCCACAGATCTGTGCCATGACACAATCCTGTCTCGGAGCTCTACGGACAGTTCCTTCGACCTCATGGCTTGGTTTTTGCTCTGACATGCACTGTCAACTATGGGACCTTTATATAGACAGGCGTGTTCCTTTCCAAATCATGTCCAATCAATTGATTTTTACCACAGGTGGACTCCAGTAAAGTTGTAGAAACATCTCAAGGATGATCAATGAAAATAGGATGCACCTGAGCTCAATTTCGCGTCTCATAGCAAAGGGTCTGAATACTTACATTTTTTTGCTTTGTCACTATGGGGTATTGTGTGTAATTTGATGAGGATTTTTTTTTATTCAATCCATTTTAGAATAAGGCTGTAACGTAACAAAATGTGGAAAAAGTCAAGGGTTCTGAACACTTTCCGAACACACTGTATATATGCACTGTACTCTAGGTAAATTGTGAGCCCAGATGTGCCAAATCTCTGTCAATCACTGTAGGCCATTTACTTTCGGGCAAGATTTATAAATCCACTGTGGTATTATATTGCTTTGTGATTTCAATAAACCCTAGCTATAAGAAGGCTGTTTTTCACGTAAGCACTTAACAGACAGGAGGTGTAAAACCTGCACTATGATCCATGCTTTTACTTGTATTGGCCAGACAGAGAAGAAAACAATTATAAAGCTGAATATATTCTAGCACATAAATACAGTTTCTGTCTGACAGGGGTTTGGCAGGATGTTTGTCCTCAGGGACTTTAGAGTATTGATTTTTCAATTGGGGCTGGCACGGGCCTCTCGGATGCAGGGTGCCTGTCGCTGTTGCAACAGCCTTGATGTTTTTTAGAGGCCAGTGTAGACTTTGGTCAGACCACTGCTGTGGGGAATGTGTCTCGTGCTATTATCTGGTAAGAGATTTTATACAGTTTTATACAATAGATTAGTTTTTTTATGGAAAAGTGAAAGGGCTATTCTATGGAACATTTTCTACCAATGTTCCACTAAAACTACCTCAAGTGAAGGCCAAAAAAAGTTAATGTGATTAGTTGCCGTTTGTCAAACTGTACAGTAGTCAAGGTGCACATATTCTTTTTCTTATTAAACAGATGTTGGTTTCAGTGAAATTTGCTAACTTTCATTCTGTTTCCTCAGCTCAGCTAAATTTGAACACATCCTTTGGAAACACCACATATTATCAAAGTTAGACATCTTAAGGGGACTCAAGAATTATTGCTGCAAGTGTATGGTCTACATTTACACCATCACAACTTAATTTCATCAAGAAAATCTTTCTCTAATGTGAAGTGACTGCTAAACTAATGTGGTGTGAAGTGACTACTAATGTCACAATCCTCTTCCTGGAAATGACTGGACCAAAGCGCAGCGTTATGAGCGTACATTTCTTTTTATTTGAAATGTATGTCGCCAACAAAACAAGGCAACGACCGTGAAGCTTAACTTGGGCAATAGTGCCACTAACAAAGATAACTACCCACAAATGCGAAAGGAAAAAAGGCTGCCTAAGTATGATTCCCAATCAGAAACAATGATAGACAGCTGTCCCTGATTGAGAACCAACACGTAGAAAAATAAAAACATAGAAATAAAGAAACTAGAATGCCCACCCTAGTCACACCCTGGCCTAACCAAAATAGAGAATAAAAGCCTCTCTATGGCCAGAGCGTGACAACTAAACTAAGATAGAAAATGTAGAAATGCTGAAGTTCATGTCATAGGCCTCAAATAAATAACATCTCATCCATTACCAGTCAGACTCTGTGCTCTCTCTTGCGAGAGATTTCACTCTACAGAGTTTATGATATTAAATTAGTGAATCATGTTCCACTCTGTTATTGTCATTCCCCAAATCTTTCATACATACTCTTATTGCTTTTCATTTCGTTTTGGAATTGTAAAGTGTTATACCGTGAGGAAAATGTTCCTCTGCTCTTGACTACGTTATACAGTGTGAACATCATGTAAAAGCCTTGGTCAGCATTATGCTGAAATGAACTGTTTGAATTTCAGCAGATTTTATCTCAGGTAAGTGGCCAGGAAAATGTCAACTCATGCTGAATGTAGTCATGCCATATTACTGCATACAGTAGCGCTGAAATTAACCTGAGTGGTAATTGCTGGTGTATACATGTGTTTTTGTCATAGAAGCCACAATACTATAATTGGAGGAAAAAATACCTGTAAAAGCATAATACCAAGGACCTATAAAAGCATCACGCCAAGGACCTGTAAAAGCATCACGCCAAGGACCTGTAAAAGCATAATACCAAGGACCTGTAAAAGCATAATACCAAGGACCTATAAAAGCATAATACCAAGGACCTATAAAAGCATAATACCAAGGACCTGTAAAAGCATAATACCAAGGACCTATAAAAGTATCACGCCAAGGACCTGTAAAAGCATAATACCAAGGACCTGTAAAAGCATAATACCAAGGACCTATAAAAGCATCACGCCAAGGACCTATAAAAGCATAATACCAAGGACCTATAAAAGCATCACGCCAAGGACCTATAAAAGCATAATACCAAGGACCTATAAAAGCATCACGCCAAGGACCTGTAAAAGCATAATACCAAGGACCTATAAAAGCATCACGCCAAGGACCTATAAAAGCATAATACCAAGGACCTATAAAAGCATCATGCCAAGGACCTGTAAAAGCATAATACCAAGGACCTATAAAAGCATCACGCCAAGGACCTGTAAAAGCATAATACCAAGGACCTGTAAAAGCATCACGCCAAGGACCTGTAAAAGCATAATACCAAGGACCTATAAAAGCATCACGCCAAGGACCTGTAAAAGCATAATACCAAGGACCTATAAAAGCATCACGCCAAGGACCTGTAAAAGCATAATACCAAGGACCTGTAAAAGCATCACGCCAAGGACCTGTAAAAGCATAATACCAAGGACCTGTAAAAGCATCACGCCAAGGACCTGTAAAATCATAATACCAAGGACCTGTAAAAGCATAATACCAAGGACCTATAAAAGCATCACGCCAAGGACCTGTAAAAGCATAATACCAAGGACCTATAAAAGCATCACGCCAAGGACCTGTAAAAGCATAATACCAAGGACCTATAAAAGCATCACGCCAAGGACCTGTAAAAGCATAATACCAAGGACCTATAAAAGCATCACGCCAAGGACCTGTAAAAGCATAATACCAAGGACCTATAAAAGCATCACGCCAAGGACCTGTAAAAGCATAATACCAAGGACCTGAAAAAGCATCATGCCAAGGACCTGTAAAAGCATCATGCCAAGGACCTGCAAAAGCATAATACCAAGGACCTATAAAAGCATCATGCCAAGGACCTGTAAAAGCATCATGCCAAGGACCTGTAAAAGCATAATACCAAGGACCTGTAAAAGCATAATACCAAGGACCTGTAAAAGTGTAACCGATGTGAAATGGCTAGCTAGTTAGCGGTGGTGCGCGCTAATAGCGTTTCAATCGGTGATGTCACTCACTCTGAGACCTTGAAGTAGTTGTTCCCCTTGCTCTGCAAGGGCCGTGGCTTTTGTGGAGCGATGGGTAACGATGCTTCGATGGTGGCTGTTGTTGATGTGTGCAGAGGGTCCCTGGTTCGAGCCCAGGTAGGGGCGAGGAGAGGGACGGAAACTATACTGTTACAAAAGCGTAATACTGAACGACCTATAAAAGCATCATGCCAAGGACCTGTAAAAGCATAATATCAAGGACCTGTAAAAGCATAATACCAAGGACCTGTAAAAGCATAATACCAAGGATCTGTAAAAGCATAATACCAAGGACCTGTAAAAGCATAATATAGGGCTACTTAAGGTTAGGTCCCTTACTTCAAAGGCAATTATAGTCAATGAACTAATCATTGATCATAATCTTGATGTGATTGGCCTGACTGGCCTGACTGAAACATGGCTTAAGCCTGATGAATTTACTGTGTTAAATGAGGCCTCACCTCCTGGTTACACTAGTGACCACATCCCCCGTGCATCCCCCAAAGGCGGAGGTGTTGCTAACATTTACGATAGCAAATGTCAATTTACGTTTTCGTCTTTTGAGCTTCTAGTCATGAAATCTATGCAGCCTACTCAATCACTTTTTATAGCTACTGTTTACAGGCCTCCTGGGCCAGATACAGCGTTCCCCATTGAGTTCCCTGAATTCCTATCGTAGTTCTTGTAGTCATAGCAGATAATATTCAAATTTTTGGTGACTTTAATATTCACATGGAAAAGTCCACAGACCCACTCCAAAAGGCTTTCAGAGCCATCATCGACTCAGTGGGTTTTGTCCAACATGTCTCTGGACCTACTCACTGTCACAGTCATACTCTGGACCTAGTTTTGTCGCATGGAATAAATGTTGTGGATCTTAATGTTTTTCCTCATAATCCTGGACTATCGGACCACCATTTTATTACGTTTGCAATTGCAACAAATAATCTGCTCAGACCCCAACCAAGGAGCATCAAAAGTTGTGCTATAAATTCACAGACAACACAAAGATTCCTTGATGCCCTTCCAGACTCCCTTTGCCTACACAAAGACGTCAGAGGACAAAAATCAGTTAACCACCTAACTGAGGAACTCAATTTGACCTTGCGCAATACCCTAGATGCAGTTGCACCCCTAAAAACTAAAAACATTTCTCATAAGAAACTAGCTCCCTGGTATACAGAAAATACCCGAGCTCTGAAGCAAGCTTCCAGAAAATTGGAAAGGAAATGGCGCCACACCAAACTGGAAGTCTTCCGACTAGCTTGGAAAGACAGTACCGTGCAGTATCGAAGAGCCCTTACTGCTGCTCGATCATCCTATTTTTCCAACTTAATTGAGGAAAATAAGAACAATCCAAAATGTATTTTTGATACTGTCACAAAGCTAACTAAAAAGCAGCATTCCCCAGTGAGGATGGCTTTCACTTCAGCAGTAATAAATTCATGAACTTCTTTGAGGAAAAGATCATGGTTATTAGAAAGCAAATTACGGACTCCTCTTTAAATCTGCGTATTTCTTCAAGGCTCAGTTGTCCTGAGTCTGCACAACTCTGCCAGGACCTAGGATCAAGTGTTTTAGTACTATATCTCTTGACACAATGATGAAAATAATCATGGCCTCTAAACCTTCAAGCTGCATACTGGACCCTATTCCAACTAAACTACTGAAAGAGCTGCTTCCTGTGCTTGGCCCTCCTATGTTGAACATAATAAACGACTCCCTATCCACCGGATGTGTACCAAACTCACTAAAAGTGAAAGTAATAAAGCCTCTCTTGAAAAAGCCAAACTTTGACCCAGAAAATATAAAAAACTATCGTCCCATATCGAATCTTCCATTCCTCTCAAAAATTAAAAAAAAGGATGTTGTGCAGCAACTCACTGCCTTCCTGAAGATAAACAATGTATACGAAATGCTTCAGTCTGGTTTTAGACCCCATCATAACACTGAGACTGCACTTGTGAAGGTGGTAAATTACCTTTTAATGGCATCAGACCGAGGCTCTGCATATGTCCTCGTGCTCCTAGACCTTAGTGCTGCTTTTGATACCATCGATCACCACATTCTTTTGGAGGGCTTGGAAACCCAAATTGGTCTACACGGACAAGTTCTGGCCTGGTTTGGATCTTATCTGTCGGAAAGATATCAGTTTGTCTCTGTGAATGGTTTGTCCTCTGACACATCAACTGTAAATTTCGGTGTTCCTCAAGGTTCCGTTTTAGGACCACTATTGTTTTCACTATATATTTTACCTCTTGGGTATGTCATTCCAAAACATGGCGAGGTGGCGTTTCCCTAGGGGATCTACGTAACATTGCAAGAATCAGAAACTTTCTGTCCAAAAATGATGCAGAAAAATTAATCCATGCTTTTGTTACTTCTAGCTTAGACTACTGCAATGCTCTACTTTCCGGCTACCCGGATAAAGCACTAAATAAACTTCAGGTAGTGCTAAATACGGCTGCTAGAATCCTGACTAGAACCAAAAAATTTGATCATATTACTCCAGTGCTAGCCTCCCTACACTGGCTTCCTGTCAAGGCAAGGGATGATTTCAAGGTTTTTACTGCTAACCTACAAAGCATTACATGGGCTTGCTCCTACCTATCTCTCTGATTTGGTCCTGCCGTACATACCTACACGTACGCTACGGTCACAAGGCGCAGGCCTCCTAATTGTCCCTAGAATTTATAAGCAAACTGCTGGAGGCAGGGCTTTCTCCTATAGAGCTCAATTTTTATGGAATGGTCTGCCTACCCATGTGAGAGACATAAACTCGGTCTCAACCTTTAAGTCTTTACTGAAGACTCATCTCTTCAGTGAGTCATATGATTGAGTGTAGTCTGGCCCAGGAGTGTGAAGGTGAATGGAAAGGCTCTGGAGCAACAAACCTCCCTTGCTGTCTCTGCCTGGCCGGTTCCCCTCTTTCAACTGGGGTTCTCTGCCTCTAACTCTATTACAGGGGCTGAGTCACTGGCTTACTGGAGCTCTTTCATGCCATCCCTAGGAGGGGTGCGTCACTTGTCTGGGTTGGCGCCCCCGCTTGGGTTGTGCCGTGGCAGAGATCTTTGTGGGCTATACTCGGCCTTGTCTCAGGATGGTAAGTTGGTGTTTGAAGATATCCCTCTAGTGGTGTGGGGGCTGTGCTTTGGCAAAGTGGGTGTGGTTATATCCTTCCTATTTGGCCCTGTCCGGGGGTATCATCGGATGGGGCCACAGTGTTTCCTGACCCCTCCTGTCTCAGCCTCCAGTATTTATGCTGCAGTAGTTTATGTGTCGGGGTGCTAGGGTCAGTTTGTTATATCTGGAGTACTTCTCCTGTCTTATCCGGTGTCCTGTGTGAATTTAAGTATGCTCTCTCTAATTCTCTCTTTCTCTCTACCTCTTTCTCTCTACCTCTCTCTCTTTCTCCCTGTCTCAATACCTCTTTCTACCTGTCTCAATACCCCCCCCCTCTCTCTCTCTCTCTCTCTCTCTCTCTCTCTCTCCCTCTCTCTCTCTTTCTCTCTCTCCCTCTGTCTGGTGTGGAAAGTGTGCCCACAGGCAGGCAGCAGTGTCAGGGGGCTGGGTAGTATTGATCAGAGGAGTGTGTGATGATGATGGGCTGTGACAGCCCACCGTGTGGACCTGCTCTGAGTCAGGGAGGAGCCCACCCTGTTGCCGTGTCTCTCATACTTGAGGCCCAGGATCACGCTAGCGCAGGCTGCATCATTCCACACGCATCACTGCCCTAGGACACGGCCTGTGCTGCGGCCTGAGAAATTAGCACCAGGAGACATAGGAAAAAGCTCTGTCTGTCTACATTGTGTTAGGGAGAGATATTGTACTGTACAGGATGTGACCATGTGACAATACAGAGGCGGATGCAAGATGCAAGCAACGATGGTTTAATGAATACAGTTTACAGCAGCAACAGGACAGACAGACTGTACTCAGACGGAATCCGACCCAGGGACTAGGGCGCATCTTCCGATGATAGCGTGCTGAGAAATCCAGGGGAGTGTGTCCGGATGGGTAGGAGGGAGCACAGCAGATAATCCACACAAGGGCGGTGAGAGATGAGCACGGACACACGACACAACCTCAGAGAAGTAACAACGATCTGACAACAAGAAACACTGGTTACAGAACATATAAAAGGGAAGATAAGTGATTCCAGCTGGCACAGACAATCAGGCCGAGATTGGGAACCACGCCCACACAAACACGGGAGAGAGAGAGAGAGAGAGAGAGAGAGAGAGAGAGAGAGAGAGAGAGAGAGAGAGAGAGAGAGAGAGAGAGAGGAGAGAGAGAGAGAGAGAGAGAGGCAGTGGATTCATGAACCGTGACAATACCCCCCCCCCCCCAGGAACGCCTCTTGGCGTTCCCAGGCGAATTTACCTGTCGATTGAAATCATCGATAAGGGAGTGATCCAGAATGTCCCTAGCAGGTACCCAACTTCTCTCCTCCGGGCCGTAACCCTCCCAGTCCACCAGGTACTGGAATCCGCGTCCCCTCCTTCTAGAGTCCAAAATACGATTGACAGAAAAGGTGGGTTCCCCATCAACAAGTCGTGGCGGCGGGGGAACCGGGACCGGCGGGTTAATGCGTGCCTGAAACACAGGTTTTATTTTAGACACATGAAAGGTAGGATGAATTCTCCTATACGCCGGAGGAAGCTTGAGCCGGACCGCCACCGGACTAATGATCCTGGTGACTTTGAACGGGCCGATAAATTTGGGGGCAAGCTTGTTCGAAACGGATCGGAGTGGAATGTTCTTAGTAGAAAGCCACACTCTTTGGCCAACGACGTATACCGGAGGCTTCGACCGGTGGCGATCGGCCTTTACCTTGGTGCGCGCCCCCACCCGGAGAAGAGTCTCACGGGCTCTGCTCCATGCGTGACGGCACCTCTGGATGAAAGCGTGAGCGGAGGGAACAGTGACCTCGGACTCCGTACTGGGAAAGATAGGTGGCTGGTAACCTAAACTACACTCAAACGGAGAGAGACCCGTGGCTGCCACTGGCAACGAATTGTGAGCGTACTCAACCATAGAGAGTTGTTGACTCCAGGAAGAGGGATTCTTAGAAACCAAACATCGCAACACTCTCTCCAAATCTTGGTTGGCCCTCTCCGTTTGACCGTTGCTCTGGGGATGAAACCCTGAAGACAGGCTGACACTCGCTCCCAGTAACCTACAAAACTCTTGCCAAAACTTGGACACAAATTGGGGCCCCCTGTCAGAAACTACGTCCATCGGCAGGCCATGTAAGCGAAAGACGTGATCCACGACAGTTACCGCTGTCTCCTTGGCAGATGGTAATTTAGGCAAGGGAATAAAATTAGCCGCCTTCGAGAACCGGTCCACCACGGTCAAAACAACCGTCTTGCCCTGGGAGGGCGGGAGGGCGGTAACAAAATCTAGCGCGATGTGGGACCAGGGTCTCGAAGGGACCGACAGTGGTTGGAGTAACCCATCTGGGGGTCGATTAGAAGTCTTCCCAGTGGCACAAACCGAGCAAGCCAAGACAAAACTGTGAATGTCACGAGCCATCAGTGGCCACCAAAAGCGTTGCTTAACCAAAAAGCTAGTGCGGCTGACTCCTGGATGACACGCTACGTTGGAGCAATGCCCCCACCGAATAACATCGGACCGACACCCCTCCGGCACAAACAACCGATTAGGCGGGCAACCGGGCGGAGGCGTTACCCCTTCTAAGGCCGTTTTGACCCTCGATTCAACCTCCCATGTGAGTGTGGAGACCACTAGGGTCCCGGGTAGGATGCACTCGGGAGTGGATGGGCGTTCGGAATGGTCAAAAATGCGAGAAAGGGAATCGGGTTTGACATTCTTGGAACCCGGGCGATACGAGAGAGAGAAGTCAAAACGTCCGAAAAAGAGTCCCCACCGCGCCTGCCTGGAGTTGAGTCGCTTGGCGGTTCTGATATATTCTACATTTTTGTGATCGGTCCAAACTATAAAAGGTACCCCCGAACCCTCTAACCAATGGCGCCATTCCTCCAGTGCTAACTTCACTGCCAACAACTCTCTGTTGCCAATGTCGTAGTTGCGTTCCGCAGGTGATAACCGATGGGAAAGGAACGCGCAAGGGTGCATCTTGTCGTCAGAAGAGGAACGTTGGGAAAGTACCGCACCTACCCCCACCTCTGAAGCGTCCACCTCCACCACGAACTGACGCGAGGGATCAGGAGCTATGAGGATGGGAGCCGAAACAAAGCGGCTCTTGAGTTTGGCGAATGCAGCCTCGGCTGTATCGGACCCCCTGAACGTCACTCTGGGGGAGGTTAAGGCGGTAAGAGGAGCGACTATCTGGCTAAAGTTGCGAACGAAACGCCGGTAGAAATTGGCGAATCCCAGAAACCTCTGTAGGGCCTTACGGGAATCTGGGCTTGGCCAATCCACCACAGCCTTAACCTTGTCAGGATCCATGCGAATACCTTCAGTCGAGACGATGTAACCTAGGAATGGAACGGATTGTGCATGAAAAATGCATTTCTCCGCCTTGACAAAAAGTCCATTCTCCAACAACCTCTGAAGCACTCGTCTGACGTGCTGAACGTGTTCCTGGAGAGAAGAAGAAAAAATCTGTATGTCATCCAGGTAAACATATATGAACTGATCAATCATATCTCTCAGCACGTCATTGACGAGTGCCTGGAAAACCGCTGGGGAGTTGGATAGCCCAAAAGGCATGACCAAATATTCGAAGTGCCCTCTGGGGGTGTTAAACGCGGTCTTCCATTCGTCCCCCCCCCCTTATGCGAACCAAATGATATGCATTCCGTAAATCCAACTTAGTGAACACGGATGCTCCCTGTAACCTTTCAAAGGCTGAGGACATCAACGGTAAGGGATAGGTATTCTTCACTGTGATGTTATTCAACCCACGGTAATCAATGCAAGGACGCAGAGAACCGTCCTTCTTCCCCACAAAGAAGAACCCCGCCCCCGCTGGAGAAGAGGAAGGACGAATGAATCCAGATGCCAGAGAATCAGAGATGTATCTCTCCATAGCCTCCCTCTCAGGAACAGAGAGTGAATATAACTTGCCTTTAGGCGGAGACTCACCTGGCAATAATTCTATTGCACAGTCATAGGGACGATGCGGAGGAAGAGAAGCAGCACGGGCCTTACTGAACACCTCCTTCAGGTCGAGGTATTCAACGGGCACGTTAGACAAATCCACTGCCTCCTCTAGAAACACAGAATCAGACACAGACGAACAAGCAAACACCAAACAGGACTCAAGGCACTTGTTACTCCACATGGATATAGAGTTATGACCCCAGTCAACTCTGGGGTTGTGTTGGGTGAGCCAAGGGTGGCCGAGAACTAATGGTGCAAGGGGTGAGTCCATGAGTAGAAATGATAGTGTCTCAGTGTGATTGCCAGAAGTGATGAGTGTGATAGGTTCAGTGGTGTGAGAAATGTTGGGGAGTTCTTGACCATTGAGAGCGTTGACGGATATCTTGTGCGAGAGTGAGGTGATAGGAATCTGGAGTTTGTGAGCGAGCTTGAAGTCCATGAAATTACCCTCTGCTCCTGAGTCCAGTAAGGCTTGGGTGTCGTGCGTGTGGGTGGCCCATCTTAGTCTTACCGGGAGGAGAGTAGATGATAGTCTTCTCTGTGGTGACACCACCCGATAGTAGCCTCATGCTTACTACCGGGCCTGATCTTTTACCGGGCAGGAGTGGATAAAGTGGCCCGCTCTACCACAGTAGAGACAGAGTCCTTGGGATCTCCGCCTCTCCCTCTCTTCCCGGGAGAGGCGAGCTCTCCCCAGCTGCATGGGTTCGTGAGCGGAGGCTGAACTGGCCGTGTTCCCGCCGCTGGCATGCCAGCCCTCCGTGTCGTTATACGGTCTGTTAGGGCATGCTCGGCGGCCAATACGACTCAGACGAGCGTCGACCCTCAAGGCTAGTTCCACTAGTCCATTTAAATTCCTGGGAAGGTCCAGAACATAAATCTCCTTCTGGATCCGGTCCTCCAGCCCATGCAGGAACATGTCCCACTGCGCCTCCTCGTTCCACTGACACTCTGCGGCCAGAGTGCGGAATTGGATGGAGTATTCCGATACTGAACGGTCTCCTTGGCGAAGGTCAGCGAGTAGTCTGGCCGCCTCCCTACCCGCCACGGCCCGATCGAAGACCCTTCTCATCTCCTCGGAGAGTGTCTGGAAAGAGGTGCAGCATGGGTCCTGGTTCGCCCACACCGCCGTTCCCCAAAGAGCCGCTTTGCCTGATAGCAGTGTGAGTACGAATGCTACCTTAGACTGTTCACGGTTGAAGGTCCGTGGCTGCAACGAGAATTGCATGGAACATCTCGTAAGAAAAGCTCTGCAATAGTCAGGATCACCTGAATAACCCTCTGGTGTCGGTAGCCGTGGCTCTAGCTGGGAATCCGGCTCTGGCGGGGCGGGTTGAACTGCCGGTGTAGGTGGCGCATCGAGACCCCTCAGATGTTGTAATTGTTGGGTCAGCTGGGATACCTGCGTCGCAAGGGCTTGTACTGCCCGACCTGTGCTGGAGATGTTCTCCTCTTGTTGATCCATTCTCGTGATACTGCGGGAAATGAATTCGGTCAGACTCGTTGAACTCGCTGCATCCATGGTCTGGTCAGATCGTTCTGTGACAATACAGAGGCGGATGCAAGATGCAAGCAACGATGGTTTAATGAATACAGTTTACAGCAGCAACAGGACAGACAGACTGTACTCAGACGGAATCCGACCCAGGGACTAGGGCGCATCTTCCGATGATAGCGTGCTGAGAAATCCAGGGGAGTGTGTCCGGATGGGTAGGAGGGAGCACAGCAGATAATCCACACAAGGGCGGTGAGAGATGAGCACGGACACACGACACAACCTCAGAGAAGTAACAACGATCTGACAACAAGAAACACTGGTTACAGAACATATAAAGGGAAGATAAGTGATTCCAGCTGGCACAGACAATCAGGCCCGAGATTGGGAACCACGCCCACACAAACACGAGAGAGAGAGAGAGAGAGAGAGAGAGAGAGAGAGAGAGAGAGAGAGAGAGAGAGAGAGAGAGAGAGAGAGAGAGAGAGAGAGAGAGAGAGAGAGAGAGAGAGAGAAAGAGAAAGAGAAAGAGAAAGAGAAAGAGAAAGAGAAAGAGAAAGAGAAAGAGAAAGAGAAAGAGAAAGAGAAAGGGAGGCAGTGGATTCATGAACCGTGACAGACCAAGCTTCAATCGTTTAGAACTCCCACTTGAGTGTTGAGTCTCCACTGCATTAAGATTTTTAAAAGTTTCAGATAATACATTGTGATAACATTGTGATTCATTGTGAAAACTGTGTTTTGGAACTGACTAAACAAGGCTGGATTTTCATACCAGTACTTCAGTGCTCTGACAATCAAGCCAGTTGCCACACTGGAAATAGTGCCAGTTTTAGTGCCAGTTTTTTTTTTTATTAGTGGTTAACTTGATTGCTCAATTATTCCACTAACGTGCAAACAAAGGACGTCAGCATTCACTTGAAACACACGTCTCTCAGCTTAAGCGGTGTTACACAAAGTTGGTGTATTTACCTCAAGTAGACCCAGCTTTTTATCTTAGTTTACCTTCCAAACAGAAGGAACAACTTTAGACAGGAAATTCCAACTTTGTTGGTGTTCTGCTTTGGATTTGGACTTGTACTGAGTGATTTATGCTGAGTTGAATGAGAAACAAACTTTGTAGCGCTGTCATAATGAGATACTGTGAGTAATATCACTTTGTGTACTGTTCAAGGCCCAAGCTAATGAGAGGGATTGACTGAAAGCTTTCAACAAACCCATTTTAAACACTAAAGCCAGCCGTTCTGCCTGTGGAGGCATTCTACATGACCGCTAGTATAATTATCTCCAAATGTGTTTGGTTTGATTGTCCAATTGCACGCTTTCACAGTTGAAAAGGCTATGTGAACCACACAGGCAGAGAGAAAACACCTTAATGTTCTTTGATCTATCTGAAGTCAACAGCTTGGGAATTTCCTTCAACTCTCTTTGGTCAGCTGAAGAGAGAGGGTGTGGGGGGGGCTGGATGGAAAAGAAAAAGTAAGAAAAACAGAATAGAAGATAAACAAAGAAATAAAAGTTCACACTGCCAGCATAGTGCTTAGTTTTTCTTTCACAAAGCGTTCTATATGCAATATTCCACATTTCACAATCAAATGGAACTGTGCATTGGGCACACTGAAGGCAGCTTCTGTAAGGAACACATTTGGGATAAATTCACCATGTCTCTTTTTGTCTATTTTAGGTCTGGGCCAAATAAGTTGGACATCGTTTGATTTCTTAAGTATTTGGACTGAAATGTTTGTTGTTTTGTGCTAGCATGAAGGACAGAAATGTTGTTCCACCTCAAAAAGCACAAGAAAGAAATTGTTCTGAAAATGTTTCTGTAGTTAATAATAACAGATACAATTATCATTCCTGCAACATTATTTTGTTGAAATATAATTTGATCTCTGAGAAATGAAGGAAATTGATTGCACCCAAATTGAAATGTTTATTTATAGGATTCAGATTATATAGTACCCAACATCCGATTTGGACCAAACTTCTTCCTACCAATGAGTAAGACATGAGGAATCCCCTAAATCTATTCAAAAGCCACCCACGGACCCCCCACACCCCATGTCAAACACACCCTAACAGTATACAGTATCAATTCTCTATGTTTGACAAATAGTATTGTAGCTGTGGCTTGGAGTATTGCTTCTCCATACTATGTAATGTATTCCCTATGAATCTGAAGATTTTTTTCCTCCTATTCAGAGAGATTTGTAATTTAAGTGACTTAATTTACCATACTGTGAAAGTACCAGGTTTTGACAACTAAATGCCACTCTTCCCACTATACCGTCACACTCTTATATCCATTTTGCTGGTCTCTTGTGTTTATTTAATAGATCAGAACATGTCCTTTGCAGAACAATCTGAGATGGTGGGTGTTATGACTTGCTGAAATGACATGGACCGACTCAGAATTATCAACTTTGCAGCTTGTAGGCTGTCATTCCACTCAAACTGAAGAAATGAACAAAATTGAATCAAATGTAGGCCTAACAAATGTGGACCAAAATTAGCAGTTGTTCATACTGCCTTGTTTTAGGCTTAATATTCCATCGAGGGGTTTCAATCTCATTGAATCCTGCACGGGGTTAGCAATTATAATTTTCCTGTAATTAGTATGCTCTAAGAACGTGGAATTGTTGAAAAGTAACAGAAAATCAAATAATTACACTGAGGTAAATTCAAAATTGATTTGGGTAGTTTCAGTTACTGATGAGACAGGAAAACACTCCCAGTAGGCCTTGAAAATTGAATGGAAGTCTCATGTATAGTCCTATTCTCCTCATACTGTTTAACCAGAATTAATTACTAGGTTGCTGAAATGTAAAGCACAGATGTCAATTCAACGTCAGACTCAAATGTAAATTATTATACAAAATTCTTGCAACCAATAGAATGTTATATATATTGCGGATACAACCATCCTAGCTCTGCAGATTTTCCTGCAGAGAGACAGAAACCTTAGATAATTTGTTTTGGTACTGTACATATGTGCCTTGTTTTTGTTCGCAGGTTCAGGAATGGCTGAAGAATTGTAACATTTAACTGGAGCTAACTCTGAAAATAGCACTGCTGGGTGATCTGAAAAGTCATAGTCAATCGATCAATAATATAATAATACTTTTAGCAAAAAAATAAATCTTTAATTTACAATCTATAGAAACTATGAGAATCGAAAGGTTCACAACTTTTGTGCACAGTTGAACAATACATGGCAAACAGAAATCCAAACTAGACGGTGTACAGAGATGGGAGAGGTTGAGTGGAGCTGAAGTGTAGGACTAAAAACAACAAAATAACTAATGTCAAATATACTGTGTCAGTCAAATGTATATATATTCACAACTTTTGTGAAACAGCACAGTTAAAAATATGGCAAATAGAAATCAAAACTGGGTCGTGTTCAGAGATAGATCAGAGGGGTTGAAGGTAGTTGAAGGATGGGATTAAAAACAAACAAAAGATACCTATTGTAAAATACACTGTGTCCGTAGAATGTACATACATACATAGTATGTATAACACGAAAGCAGAAGCCTAGGTGTTGTTGTCCATTAGTTTACTCCAATTTGGGGAGGGGTGGTAGGGTTAGGGGAAAATAATAAAGGAAAACATGTTTTAAAAAATATATATACAGTACCAATCAAAAGTTTGGATACACCTACTCATACCAGGGTTTTTCATTCTTTTTTGCTATTTTCTACATTGTAGAATAATAGTGAAGACATCAAAATTATGAAATAACAAATTGAATCATGTAGTAACCAAAAGAGTGTTAATTGAACAAAACAAAATATATTTCATATATTTTGTGTGCAAAGCTGTCATCAAGGCAAAGGGTGGATCCTTCGAAGAATCTAAAACATAAAATATATTTTGATTTATTTAACACTTTTTTGGATACTACATGATTCCATATGTGTTATTTCATAGTTTCGATGTCTTAATTATTATTCTACAATGTAGAAAATAGTCAAAATAAAGAACAACCCTGGAATGAGTAGGTGAGTCCTTTATTTAACTAGTCAAGTCAGTTAAGAACAAATTCTTATTTACAATGACAGCCTACCAGAAGGCAAAAGGCCTCCTGCGGGGATGGAGGCTGTGATTAAAGATTAAAAATACATTAAACATATAGGACAAAACACACATCAGGACAAGAGAGACACAACAACACTACATAAAGAGAGACCTAAGACAAGAACATAGCATGGCAGCAACACATGAAAACACAA
Organism: Oncorhynchus kisutch; assembly: GCF_002021735.2. Classification (NCBI taxonomy): domain Eukaryota; kingdom Metazoa; phylum Chordata; class Actinopteri; order Salmoniformes; family Salmonidae; genus Oncorhynchus; species Oncorhynchus kisutch. The sequence continues at coordinate 23,587,575 of NC_034202.2, forward strand.
CATGGTAGCAACACAACATGACAACAACATGGTAGCAACACAACATGGCAGCAGCACAACATGGTACAAACATGATTGGGCACAGACAACAGCACAAAGGGCAAGAAGAGAGTCCCTTTAGAGAGTCAATAGAGAGTCAATAGAGAGTCCCGAGTGTGGGACCAAACATAGACTGTCCCACGGTTGGGTAAACACGTTAGTTCATAGTCAACAAAGCATGCAGGAGTCATGAGGCAAATAGCATAAAGCACAATAGAAAAATATAACATCTTGGAGCTAGCCATTGTTAGTTCAGGGTCACTCGCCCCAACAGTGCATGCGTGACAGATGCGAGCGAAAGCTCGGGAGAAAGGTGGGAGTGTGGCGGGGGTACCTATATCAGACAGGAGGAGACAGGCCATGGCAGATGGTGAACAGATCGCCAGGTGGAATCAAAGCAGCCATGCAGCAAGCAATGGGAGTAGGTGTCAGACCCACTTGGGAGAAGCTTTTTTCGGGAGGCAGATTCCTTGTAGAAAATCCCAACTAGCTAGCTAACGTGGCTAACAAGTCTCTGTCCCTCTTTTTCACGTGAAAAAGGAGTTCGTTAGCTAGCTGAATATTTTCATTGAATGGTCCTTTTATGACGTCCAAACAATGTTGTCCTGTGGCTGTTGTATTTTGGGGATTCTGAGGAGGATATATTCTCCGCACAGATGGAGGGGGCTTCAAAGGCCTCTGCATTTGTGTGGTTGGGGGGACTGTGAAACTCTCCTGCTATTGTTAGACTCAAGAGTTTTAACAGCTCTTACTTCACATTCAGAGCTAATTTCAGTCAGATTCTTTCCTAGCAGCTTGGTAGCCTAGTAGCCTTATTTAATAAGCTTTATATAACACATTTACCTAGAGATTATTATCTTTAAATTTTGGGCTTCAGAAAGTAGGTTCAGACTGAACATTACTCACTCAGTTTTGTTTTGGATGGTATTTCTAGGTTCATGTGTGTTTCTTCTGCAGGTTTTGTCTTGTTAGAATTGTTTTTTTGATAAGCCTAATTTTGGCAGAACTCCCACAGATAGATTTTACCACATCTTGTATCACAGACCTTCTCTATCGTAACAGTTGTGAATGGATCCAGCCGGCTGCTGTGCGAACATCTCCATAGCAGAGAGGGACTATCCCCAGAATGGACTGGGAAAAACACAGCCACGAGCTGTCCAGTGACACGAGCCTACCAGATAAGCTAAATTACTTCTATTAGTGCCGTGAGGCAAGCAACACTGAAGAATGCATGAGAGCACCAGCAGTTCCGGACAACTGTGTGATCATGCTCTCCATAGCCGACATGAGTAAGACCTTTAAACAGGTTAACATTCACAAGGCCGCAGGGCCATATGGATTACAAGGACGTGTATTCCGAGCATGCGCTGACTAACAGGCAAGTGTCTTCACTGACATTTTCAACCTCTCCCTGACCGAGTCTGTAACACCAACATGTTTCAAGCAGACCACCATAGTCCCTGTGCCCAAGAACACCAAGGTAACTTGCCTGAATGACTACTGCCCCGTAGCCCTTACGTCTGTAGCCATGAAGTGCTTTGAAAGCCTAGTCATGGCTCACATCAACACCCATATCCCAGAAACCCTAGATCCACTCCAATTTGCATACCGTCCCAACAGATCGACAGATGACACAATCTCTATTGCACTCCACACTGCCCTTTCCCACCTGGACAAAAGGAACACCCATGTGAGAATGCTATTCATTGACTACAGCTCAGCATTCAACAACATTGTGCCCTCAAAGCTCATCACTAAGCTAAGGACCCTGAGACTGAACATCTCCCTCTGCAACTGGACCCTAGACTTCCTGACAGGCCGCCCCCAGGTGGTAAGGGTAGGTAACAACATATCTGCCGCGCTGATCCTTCACACGGGGACACTCAGGGGTACATGCTCAGTCTCCTCCTGTACCCCCTGTTCACCCATGACTCCAACACCATCATTAAGTTTGCCAATGACATAACAGTCATTAGGCCTGATCACCGACAGCAATGAAACAGCCTATAGGGAGGAGGTCAGAGACCTGGCCATGTGGTGCCAGTATAACAACCTCTCCCTCAACGTGATCAAGATCAATTGAGATGATCGTGGACTACAGGAAAAGGAGGGCAGAGCACGCCCCCATTCTCATCGAAGGGGCGGTAGTGGAGCAGGTTGAGAGCTTCAAGTTCCTTGGGTCCACATCACCAACAAACTTTCAGGGTCCAAACACACCAAGACAGTCGTGAAGAGGGCACGAAAACACCTATTCCCCCTCAGGAGACTCAAAAGATTTGGCATAGGTCCTCAGACTCTCAAAAAGTTATACAGCTGCACCATCGAGAGCATCACCGTCTGGTTGCATCACCGTCTGGTATGGCAACTGCTCAGGCTCCGACAGCAATGCAAATCAAATCAAATCAAATCACATTTTTATTGGTCACACACACATGGTTAGCAGATGTTAATGTGAGTGTAGCGAAATGCTTGTGCTTCTAGTTCTGACCATGCAGTCAAATCGAACAAGTATTCTAACAATTTCACAACAACTACCTTAAATACACAAGTGTAAAGGAATGAATAAGAATATGTACATAGAAATATATGAATGAGCGATGGCCGAAAGGCATAGGCAAGATGCAGTAGATGGTATAGAGTACAGTATATACATATGAGATGAGTAATGTAGGGTATGTAAAAATAAAGTGGCATAGTTTAAAAGAGACTAGATACATTTATTACATCCAATTCTAAATGATTAAAGTGGCTAGAGATTTGAGTCAGTATGTTGGCAGCAGCCACTCAATGTTAGTGATGGCTGTTTAACAGTCTGATGGCCTTGAGATAGAAGCTGTTTTTCAGTCTCTCGGTCCCAGCTATGATGCACCTGTACTGACCTCGCCTTCTGGATGATAGCGTGGTGAATAGGCAGTGGCTCGGGTGGTTGTTGTCCTTGATGATCTTTTTGGCCTTCCTGTGACATCGGGTGTTGTAGGTGTCCTGGAGGGCAGGTAGTTTGCCCCTGGTGATGTGTTGTGCAGACCTCACTACCCTCTGGAAAGCCTTACGGTTGTGGGCCAAGCAGTTGCCGTTCCAGGCGGTGATACAGCCCAACAGGATGCTCTCGATTGTGCATCTGTAAAGGTTTGAGAGCGTTTTTGGTGACAAGCCAAATTTCTTCAGCCTCCTGAGGTTGAAGAGGCGCTGTTGCGCCTTCTTCCCCATGCTGTCATTTCAGTTTGTCCGTGATGTGTGCGCTGAGGAACTTAAAACTTTCCACCTTTTCAACTACTGTCCCGTCGATGTGGATAGGGGGCTGCTCCCTCTGCTGTTTCCTGATGTCCACGATCATCTCCTTTGTTTTGTTGACGTTGAGTGTGAGGTTATTTTCCTGACACCATACTCTGAGGGCCCTCACCTCCTCCCTGTAGGCGGTCTCGTCGCTGTTGATAATCAAGCCTACCACTGTAGTGTCGTCTTCAAACTTGATGATTGAGTTGGAGGCGTACATGGCCATGCATTCATGTGTGAACACGGAGGACAGGATAGGGCTGAGAACGCACCCTTGTGGGGCCCCAGTGTTGAGGATCAGAAAGTCCAGGACCCGTCAGAAAGTCCAGGACTCAGTTGCACAGGGCGGGGTCGAGACCCAGGGTCTCGAGCTTAATGACGAGTTTGGAGGGTACTATGGTGTTAAATGCTGAGCTGTAGTCGATGAACAGCTTTCCTACATAGGTATTCCTCTTGTCCAGATGGGTTAGGGCAGTGTGCAGTCTGCAGTGTGAATGCAATTGCATTGTCCTTGGACCTATTGAGGCGGTAGGCAAATTGGAGTGGGTCTAGGGTGTCAGGTAGGGTGGAGGTGATATGATCCTTGACTAGTCTCTCAAAGCACTTCATGATGACGGAAGTGAGGGCTACGGGGCGATAGTTGTTTAGCTCAGTTACCGTAGCTTTCTTGGGAACAGGAACAGCAGACTAGGATAGGGATTGATTGAATATGTCTGTAAACACACCAGCCAGTTGGTCTGCGCATGCTCTGAGGAAGCGGCTAGGGATGCCGTCTGGGCCGGCAGCCTTGCGAGGGTTAACACGTTTAAATGTTTTACTCACGTTGGCTGCATTGAAGGAGATTCCGCAGGTTTTGGTAGCGGGCTGTGTCGGTGGCACTGTATTGTCCTCAAAGTGAGCCAAGAAGTTGTTAAGTTTGTCTGGGAGCAAGACATTGGGGTCCACAACGGGGCTGGTTTTCTTTTTGTAGTCCGTGATTGACTGTAGACCCTGCAACATACCTCTCGTGTCTGAGCCTTTGAATTGTGACTTTACTTTGTCTCTATACTGACACTTAGCTTGTTTAATTGCCTTGCGGAGGGAATAGCTACACTGTTTGTATTCGGTCATGTTTCCGGTCACCTTGCCCTGATTAAAAGCAATGGTTCGTGATTTCAGTTTTGCTCAAATGCTGCCATCAATCCACGGTTTCTGGTTGGGAAAGGTTTTAACTGTCGTTGTGAGTACATCACCGATGCACTTGCTAATAAACTCGTTCACCGAATCAGTGTATTCATCAATGTTGTTGTCCGACGCTACCCGGAACATATCCCAGTCCACGTGATCAAAGCAATCTTGAAAGGTGGAATCAGATTGGTCGGACCAGCGTTGAACAGACTTGAGCACGGGTGTTTCCTGTTTAAGTTTCTGTCTATAGGCTGGGAGCAACCAAATGGAGTCGAGGTCAGATTTGCAGAAAGGAGGGCGAGGGAGGGCTTTGTATGCACCATGGAAGTTAGAGTAACAGTGATCCAGAATTTTTCCAGCCCAGGTCGCACATTCGATATGCTGATAAAATTTAGGGAGTCTTGTTTTCAGATTAGCCTTGTTCAAATCGCCAGCTACAATAAATGCAGCCTCAGAATATGTGGTTTCCAGTTTACATAGAGTCCAATGAAGTTCTTTATAGTTTAGTTTCCTAAGAACACGAAGCGAGGTGGCCATCTCTGTTGGCGCCGGATTACACATCAGAGGGTTGTGTGTTCGGCCCAGTACATCACTGGGGCCAAACTTCATGCCATCCAGGACCTCTATACCAGGCGGTGTCAGAGGAAGGCCCTAAAAAGAGCCAAAAATTCCAGCCACCTCTGTTACAGCATGACAAGCGGTACCAGAGTGCCACATCTATGTCCAAAAGGCTTTTTAACACTTCTACACCCAAGGCATAAGACACCCGAAAAGCTGATCAAATGGCCTCCCGGACTATTTTCATAGTTTTTTTGTTAGTTTTTTTACTTTAGTTTATTATAGTAAATACTTTTCTTAACACTTTTTTAACTCAATTGTTAGTTAAGGGCTTGTAAGTAAGCATTCTACTGTAAGTTCCACACCTGTTGTATTCGGCTTATGTGACAAATACTATTTGATTTGATATGATTTGGGTGGAGGAGGAGTTGGGGTGAATGAACATATAGATATAGCAGATAAAGCAGGTTTCAGGTTTGGACAGACCACCACACCAAGGCTGAAGTGCTCCCACCCAGCCAGCCAAGCCATGACTGACTCTTAGCAGCCTAGGGAGGGAGATTGAAGCAGTGAGAAAATCAATCCTAACTGCCTGGAATCAATAGCAATAATGGTGACGCTCTTGTTTGGCCCTGACCTTAAGCAGACAAATGACGGGAGACGAGGGGAATCCATCCTACTGGCTGAAGCCGTGGCAGGAGGAGCGAAGGACAGACAAGTAAATCCAGTGTATCAAGTTGACAAGCTTTTCATGAGCTGATTCATGACTCAAAATCCTTTTTCAAATTATTCATCCGGTGATAAATAATGCATTTCAAAATTAAATTGGACCCTTTCGTCTTGATTGACACTAGAACCCCTCCAGTAACCACCGTTGATTTGCGTTAGACTTTGTGTGTTAAATTCATCCTTAAACTAAATATGGACGAGGCCATTAACACAGTGGGCAGTGGGCCAATATTTGACTGACAGCAGTGTGGAAATGTACATTTTCAATGTGTTTTTCCACAGCTAACTCTGACATGCTCCTGAAGGCCAACCTTGGTCATCTGGTTTAATAAGCACCATTTTAGCTTTCATATGGAATCTCATCAACAGCATATGACACATTTAATCATGCATAATACACATCTCCTAATGACAAGACCCTAGGGAAGGTGGGCTTTCCCAACATATCGCTTATGCTCATCAGAAAAAAATGTGTCATTTCACTGGTACAGTGCTTGAAAGCATGATAATATAATAGAGAGGGAGCAGAAAGAAAAAGGCGAGAGAGGTCTGTTTGAAGAGAGAACCTGTGAACGGAGGGAGAATGGGCCCCAGCAGAGTGCATTTTCCCCTCAGAACGGAGAGCAATTAGTCAACGCTCGTTAATGACTCCAACAAGTCCCACGTGGCGCAGCCCAGCTGCCTGCCTGCCGCATCGCAGCTGATCACATCTCTATTTGATTTAAATCACAATGCTGAGGGGAGTCAGTACAATATCACACAGGAAGAGTGAGAGAGAGAGATGGAGGAAGAGGAGGAGGGAGGAAGAGGAGGGGTTGATGGAGAAATGATGAAAACCAACAAACATGTAGCTTTACTAAAACGTGGCTTCTTCAGAACCGCAAATGTATTACATGACAAATAAATTAGAGTAGTTGCCCCCAGGTTTAGAATTCTTAAGTGGAGCTATCCTATTATCTTTCTCCGGCAGCGTTTCTTTCTTTCTCTGGATCCCAGTGAACAGACTTAATGTCATATCCTTCCATTATTGACTCACTTATTTCTGTATTGCTGCTAGTGAGAATGTGGTTCTTTGACCACTATTGCATTACACCGTTTCTCTGTTTCTCCTTCTGTTTTGCATCAGCAGCACGAGTGGCTGGAAACCATGACCTTTGACACAGGAAGCAATTAGGCAAGCCAGTTAAATTGAGCCATGTCTCAATTAAGTGGCTTTGCCACATTAATAGAGCGTGTAGATATTCGAGTCATGATATTGGATTCATGAAATGAGATCAATATCCTGAATATGTGACACACTTTCTCTTTGTGAAAGCTAATACTCGTTAGTGTTATATAGACATATGCCATGAACATTACAGTGGAGACAGGGGTGGGTGTTAGTAATTTCTGGCTGTACTTTTACCACCCTGTCATTGCTCTGGTCATTTCTCCTTGGGAAGCTCTGTTAGTCATTATTCTCCATGTGTCACCATTTTTTCATCAGCAAACCACCAACAGATAAACAATATTTGTGGTGTTACAGTAGTGGTACATTATTCGGTTTATTGAGTAAAAATCTGTTTTAGTTTGTTCTCCTTCAGTTCCCCATCCTTCAGTCCCCCAGGCCCTGGTGAGCATGAAGCAGGCAGCAGGCAGCAGGCAGCAGGCAGCAGGCAGGACAGGACACATGAGTAGCTAGCTCTCTCTAGCTGTGCCTCTGTGCCACAGTGCTCTCAGGTGATCCTCTTGCTGGATCCCTTTACCGGGATCCAGGCAGCTGCCAGGGGAAGAAATCCTCGTCCTCTTTCAAGTTTAGCTCCACATTAGGCTACAGTTTCAAGCACTGAAAGTATGTTTGGAGCCGGGAGGGAGGGCGGTTGGGGCAGGGGCATGCTCTGGAACTCCCGCCAGGTGGTTCAAGGAGAGGTCCCAGCTGTGGGTCTCCAGGGAGGTTCAAGGGGGGCTCTGAAAAGCTGGGGGGGTAAAGGGTCACATGGCGCCACCACCTGATCAGAGTAACTAAATCGCCGCTCATGTCTTGATTTCCCAGCGTTCTACCCTTTCATCAGACATGTGTTGCTTTAACTTTTATCCATTGAGACACAATCTCTAGCACAATCTACCTCCTCTCTCAACCAAATAATTCACTAGAAGGAAAAATAAACTGTTTGATACTCATTGGTGCTTTGAGGATGTTTAAAGTTGTAGTCTGCACTAATGTGTGATCTAAGGGATTTATGGCAATCAAATAAAATGTTTTTGTCACATGGTTGGTAAATAACAGGTATAGACTCAGAGCCCCCTTACTTACGGGCTCTTCCCAACAATGCAGAGAGAAAGAAAATAGAGAAACAATAGAAAAATAATAAGACAAGGAATAAATACACAATGAGTGACTTGGCTACAGTATATACACGGGGTAGCAGTACGATGTGCAGGGGTACGAGGTAATTGCAGTAGATATTTACAATGCAGTGTAGCCTGATGTTTTAGATGCTGCTAGTGTCTAAAGGGGTGATACAGCATAGAACAGAAATTGGAGGTGACTGTGTGGAATGCTGCACCGTAAATGCCTTGTTCCTTCTATTAGGTCCTGAGAGCTCTGTTTCACTGGGAAAACCTTGGGGAGAAAACTCACACAGAAACCAGCTTTCACAGAGGAATGGCTAAATGTGAAGAATCATACACTTTGAAAATCCTTCTTGTGATTTTTTGGGGGTCCAAAGTTCTAGCTTTTACATTTTTGAGTGCATAGATTTGCTCGGTCATTTTTCAAATAGTGAGGACTGGGTTGAAAAGTTAAAGTTGAAATTGATATTATAATTTTTTTAAATCTATGTACTGTGATGCAGTCTGGTTATATTAAAGGATCTTCTGTCCTGTTTAGGAGAAACAGACTCTCTCAATACAATAAGACAATAACTCAATATGAACAACTTTTTATTAGTGTGGGTGGTAATAAGAATATATAATATTTATGTAACTTACTTATATTATACTATTGCAAATTTAGTGAAAATATTTATACCGTTCTTTACATGACTGACTTGTACTTGCACAGCGTCTTTACTAATACATTTCTTATGGCTTTAGTCTAAGGATAAGCTCCAGTGCCTGCTTTGGAAGGATTTGACACAGTAGATGGCATCATCCCTGATAAAATGTTCCAAAACATTGCTTAACATTTTTGAATACCCACCAATAACCTTAATATTGTTACATAAACAATATATACCCTGTTAGCATCGAAATTAAATAAGATTAGTCCAATTTTTAAGTTCATATTTCTTATAGGTAATTCCTGCACTTTGGTCCGTCAATGAGCCGTCCTGTAGATCTGCAGATAAGATAGAAAGGTAGTACATGTGTATTTGACTTCTCAATCACCCTGCCTATTCTTGTCTCCCCTAGTTAGAGTGTTCCAGTAACGCGACACTGTATAAATATTTGTCCAACATAACTGCACTCCCATTCAGCTGATACTGTCTCTGTAACCCTACCACAATCCCCCCTGATCCTGGCTCGGTAACTCTATCCAAACCTGCATGGTCATTATTGATGGCCTAGTAAGTGTTACAGTTACAAACCAATTACTCAATCATTAAACTTTGATGAGCTGCTCTACAAATACACCTTGATGCCTATCAGCTTTCCTCCATTACTCTCCTTTTTACTTTCCCCATACTACAGGTATAGGCTTTTTGGTTTCCCTTTTTAATAAGTGGGAGGTGAGAATGACAGCTGGCATTCGTTTGATGTACCGGGAGACATGTCTGACAGTTCAAGAGGTAAAGAAGCCAAGAGGTGAGCGACGTGTCCCCTCCATGACTCTGGGAAATCTGGTGACCCAGTAAACTGATATCGCACCACTAAAGTGGAGAAAGAGAATACATGGTGGAGGAAAAGAGGGGGAGGAAGGAAGTAGAGTTGCCACCTCCACATGTGGTTTAACCAGCAAAGAGAAATGTTGCTTCTGTAGGTCAATGGAAGATAAAAATGACCCCTTGTGTTTCACACAAACACACACAGTTTCCCCAGACAAGCCGCTGAGACGTGCCAGACAGGTGTGTGTGCGTGCATCTGTGTGTTGGGGATTATGGTAATATTCCTGGCCTCACACAGAGACAGTACAAAATCAGGTCATCCTCTCTCACACTTCAATCTAAGCCATGTGCTGAGAGACAAGTCGAACTTGATCCAAACAATAACAGTAACATGATTGGGGCATGGGTATAAGTGACTCGGAGTAGCAACTTGTGATTATAAGTCTGTTATTTACATAGAATGTTATGGACTTTCTATTGAATTCATCATGAATGCAATGGAAATACAAAAAATTATATTGTAGTTACAAATTGAGGAGTGGTAGGCCATATACAGTCCCTTTTAAAATGACAGATCTTGGCCTTAATGCCAATAGGATATTTGTATTGGTTGGCAGAAAAAAACTTTATTCAGAGCAAAGAAAACATGTAAATACATTGAAGTTTGCTAAACAGTATTGACACTTAAATTGTAACCGGTGCTATGGTCAAATGAGACGAAAATAGTGCTCTTTGGCCACGCACACCAGAAAATAACCTCATACCTACTGTACAATATGGTGGTGGATCTGTTTTCCTTCCACTGGTCCTGGGGACCTTGTTATGGTCAACAGCATCATGAACTCTACCAAATAACAGGACATTTTAGCCAAATACCTGGTTGCCTCTGCCAGGAGGTTGAAACTTGTCCACAAGTGGATCTTCCAACAATACAATAACCACAAGCACACATCAAAATCCAACAATAAATTGTTAATTGACCACATCAATCAACCTTTTGCAATGGCAATCTCAGTCTCCGGATCTGAGCAACATTGAAAACCTGTGGTTTTGAATTGAAGAGGGAAGTCCATAAGAACAGATGAAGGATATCAAGGATCTGGAAAGATTCTGTATGGAGGAATGATCTGGAGGAATGATCTAATATCCCTCCCAGCGTGTTCTCCTATCACATAAAATATTTCTGAAAAAGGCTCAGTGCCGTTATCCTCACAAGGAGAGGGTTCCAGAGTATTGAAAACATGGATGCCAATCATTTTGACACAGATCGTTTTGAGAATATTTTTCATTACTTGTTAAACAACAAAAAAATTCTCTGAGCAATTGCATTGGTATAAAATAATAATAATTTTGGATGTGACTATGTCATAGTGTGAAGGGAATTCTGTAGAAGCCAGATCTTTAGTATAATCAGGGTGTGGACTGAAGCAGATTGACTTTCCATTACAACTCATCTGCCCCCTCAAATCCAACACACACACAGACACACAGACACACAGACACACACACACAGTATCAGCAGCAATATTACAGCAGGTTGCACATCCTTTAGCATATGATAAAGAGGAAGCAGGCATTTCCTTCTCAGGAAGGATGCTTCCGCTGTACGTCCTCTCTGATTAGTGAGAAGCGAGCAGCTTCACATGAACTGAGATGCACTGGCAAGTATATATTTTCACTAGTAAGGCTAACGTTTTTCTAAAACGTTGCTGGAAAGCATGTAGTCATTTCTACAGTATACGGTTCTGTAGAATGTAAACAATGACAGTAGCTAGAATTGTCTCCGTTTCCTTACTGAAACTCATGTAGGTCATCAGCCGTGTCTATTTTTCCTCAACTTTGCCCTCTTCTCATAAACGCCTACCCTCTCCTCACACTCTACTGCCCTCTTGGTGTCTTTCTGATTCGTCTGATTGACTGTTCCAATAGGGAGTACAACTGCTAAGCTGGGTGAGAAAGCGGGAGCTCCCCCAGTCTGCCTAGTCCTCTGGGGGCTACAGAGGATGAGATGTATGATCTCCGTGGCCAGGGAGAGTGGGGGGAGAGGGGCTGCGAGAGCTTTATGGAGATTTATGGGTCTCCCCCAGGCCCTAATTGCCTCCGCAGCGGGTAGTCCTTGGAGGCCCATGGTGAGTCGCCGTCAACCAGCACCAGGCCTCATAATGGCTCCGGCAGGTGGGCTGACTGCATGGCATGTTGTTTACTAAGGCTTGTTATGGAGACAAATGGTGTCAGTGACTGACCAACCAGCTGACTGACCACGCAAGAGCTTCTGTGCTTGCCACATAGATAGATAGTACTTTAACTTGCCCTTTAGACAAAAAGCAGAGATGAGTCTCTGGGTTTCAGAGAGGATCCCATTATTACCCAACTTTGACCTCAAATAAAGAATCTTGGATGGCCTTATGCCTACCTAAATGTTTAAGTTGTGAGTGGAAAATACGTTGAGATTGGTGGTCTGCCGTGAATGTGAAAAGGTATACAAAAAATAAAATAGTATATACTATAATATTGGCACTCTGTTAAACTTCCGGCACCGACAGAGATGGCCGCCTCGCTTCCCGTTCCTAGGAAATTCTGCAGTATTTTGTATTTTTATGTGTTATGTCTTACGTTGTTACCCCAGGAAATCTTAGGTTTTATTACATACAGTCAGGAGGAACTATTGGATATAAGAGCAATGTCAACTCACCAACATTATGACCAGGAATGCGACTTTCCCGAAGCGGATCCTCTGTTTGGACCACCACCCAGGACAATGGATCGGATCCCAGCCGGCGACCCAAAACAACCGCGCCGCAGAAGGGCCAGACGGAGCGGTCTTCTGGTCAGGCTCCGTAGACGGGCACATCGCCCACCGCTCCCGAGTATACTACTCGCCAATGTCCAGTCTCTTGACAACAAGGTAGACGAAATCCGAGCAAGGGTTGCCTTCTAGAGAGACATCAGAGATTGTAACGTTCTTTGTTTCACAGAAACATGGCTCACTCTGGGTACGTTATCAGAGTCGGTACAGCCACCTGGCTTCTTCACGCATCGCGCTGACAAAAACAAACATCTCTCTGGTAAGAAGAAGGGCGGGGGTGTATGCCTTATGATTAACGAGACGTGGTGTGATCATAACAACATACAGGAACTCAAGTCCTTCTGCTCACCTGACCTAGAATTCCTTACAATCAAATGCCGACCGCATTATCTACCAAGAGAATTCTCTTCGATCATAATCACAGTCTTGTATATTCCTCCCCAAGCAGACACATTGACGGCCCTGAAAGATCTTCATTTGACTATGTAAACTGGAAACCACATATCCTGAGGCTGCATTTATTGTAGCTGGGGATTTTATCAAGGCTAATCTGAAAACAAGGCTCCCTAAATTTTATCAGCATATCGAATGCGCGACCCGGGCTGGCAAAACCCTGGATCATTGTTATTCTAACTTCCGCGATGCATATAAAGCCCCCCCCCCCGCCCTCCTTTCGGGAAACCTGACCACGACTCCATTTTGTTGCTCCCAGCCTATAGACAGAAACTAAAACAGGAAGCACCTGTGCTCAGGTCTTTTCAACGCTGGTCCGACCAATCGGATTCCACGCTTCAAGATTGCTTCGATCAGGTGGACTGGAATATGTTCCGCATAGCGTCGGACAATAGCATTGATGAATACTCTGATTTGGAAAGCGATTTTTTTAGCAAGTGCATTGGTGATGTTGCTGTACCCACAGCGTCTATTAAAACATTCCCCAACCAGAAACCGTGGATTGATGGCAGCATTCGTGCAAAACTGAAAGCGCGAACCATTGCTTTTAATCAGGGCAAGGTAACCGGAAACATGACCGAATACAAACAGTGTAGCTATTCCCTCCGCAAGGCAATCAAACAAGCTATGCGTCAATACCGAGACAAAGTAGAGTCGTAATTCAACGGCTCAGACACAAGAGGTATGTGTCAGGGTCTACAGTCAATCATGGACTACAAAAGTAAAACCAGCCCCGTCGAGGACCACAATGTCTTGTCTTCTTTGCTTGCTTTGAGGACAATACAGTGCCACTACCAATACCTGCGGACTCTCCTTCACTGCAGCCAACCTGAGTAAAACATTTAAAAGTGTTATCTCTCGAAAGGCTGCCGGCTCAGACCACATCCCCAGCCGCGTCCTCAGAGCATGCGCCGACCAGCTGGCTGGTGTGTTTACGGACATATTTAATCAATCCCTATCCCAGTCTGCTGTTCCCACATGCTTCAAGAGGGCCACAATTGTTCCTGTTCCCAAGAAAGCTACGGTAACTGAGCTAAATGACTATTGCCCCGTAGCACTCACTTCCATCATCATGAAGTGCTTTGAGACACTAGTCAAGGACCATATCACCTCCATCCTACCTGACACCCTAGACCCACTCCAATTTGCATACCGCCCCTATAGGTCCACAGACGACGCAATCGCAATCACACTGCACACTGCCCTAACCCATCTGGACAAGAGGAATACCTATGTGAGAATGCTGTTCATCGACTACAGCTCAGCATTTAACACTATAGTACCCTCCAAACTCGTCATTAAGCTCGAGACCCTTGGTCTCGACCCCCGCCCTGTGCAACTGGGTCCTGGACTTCCGCCCCCAGGTGGTGATGGTAGGTAACAACATCTCCACCCCGCTGATCCTCAACACCGGGGCCCTGCAAGGGTGTGTTCTCAGCCCTCTCCTGTTCTCCCTGTTCACCCATGAATGCGTGGCCATGCACGCCTCCAACTCAATCATCATCTTTGCAGACGACAATACAGTGGTAGGCTTGATTACCAACAACGACGAGATGGCCTAAAGGGAGGAGGTGAGGGCCCTCGGAGTGTGGTGTCAGGAAATTAACCTCACACTCAACGGCAACAAAACAAAGGCGATGATCATGGACTTCAGTAAACAGCAGAGGGAGCAGCCACCTATCCGCATCGACGGGACAGTAGTGGAGAAGGTGGAAAGTTTAAAGTACCTCGGCGTACACATCACGGACATACTGAAATGGTCCACCCACACAGGCAGCGTGGTGAAGAAGGCACAGCAGCGCCTCTTCCACCTCAGGAGGCTCAAGAAATTTGGTTTGTCACCAAAAACACTCAAACTTTTACAGATGCACAACCGAGAGCATCCTGTCGGGCTGTATCACCGCCTGTTACGGCAACTGCTCCGCCCACAACCGTAAGGCTCTCCAACGCATCACCGGTGGCAAACTACCTGCCCTCCAGTACACCTACACCACCCGATGTCACAGGAAGGCCAAACAAAGGACAACAACCACCCGAGCCACCGCCTGTTCACCCCGCTATCATCCAGAAGGCGAGGTCAGTACAGGTGCATCAAGGCGGGGACCGAGACACTGAAAAACAGCTTTTATTTCAAGGCCATCAGCCTGTTAAACAGCCATCACTAACATCGAGTGGCTGCTGCCAACATACTGACTCAACTCCAGCCACTTTAATAATGGAACATTGATGTAATCAATGTATCACTAGCCACTTTAAACAATGCCACTTCATATAATCAAATCAAATCAAACGTATTTATATAGCCCTTCGTACATCAGCTGATATCTCAAAGTGCTGTGTACAGAAACCCAGCCTAAAACCCCAAACAGCAAGCAATGCAGGTGTAGAAACACGGTGGCTAGGAAAAACTCCCTAGAAAGGCCAAAACCTAGGAAGAAACCTAGAGAGGTACCAGGCTATGTGGGGTGGCCAGTCCTCTTCTGGCTGTGCCGGGTGGAGATTATAACAGAACATGGCCAAGATGTTCAAAAGTTCATAAATGATCAGCATGTTCGAATAATAAGAAGGCAGAACAGTTGAAACTGGAGCAGCAGCACGGCCAGGTGGACTGGGGACAGCAAGGAGTCATCATGTCAGGTAATCCTGGGGCATGGTCCTAGGGCTCAGGTCCTCCGAGAGAGAGAAGGAGAGAATTAGAGAACGCACACTTAGATTCACACAGGACACTGAATAGGACAGGAGAAGTACTCCAGATATAACAAACTGACCCTAGCCCCCCGACACATAAACTACTGCAGCATAAATACTGGAGGCTGAGACAGGAGGGGTCAGGAGACACTGTGGACCCATCCGAGGACCCCCCCGGAGAGGGCCAAACAGGAAGGATATAACCCCACCCACTTTGCCAAAGCACAGCCCCCACACCACTAGAGAGATATCTTCAACCACCAACTTACCATCCTGAGACACTGCCGAGTACAGCCCACAAAGATCTCCGCCATGGCACAACCCAAGGGGGGGCGCCAACCCAGACAGGATGACCACATCCTCCGACCACATATAATGTTTACATACCCTTCATTACTCATCTCATATGTATATACTGTACTCTATACCATCGTGAGATAGGTTAGTTTTACCCTACTGATGATGTGTTGTCGCAATAGTAATTGATTGACATTTCCTTGTGGACCTAGAACCAAATACACTAAATTGGTTCATTCCTCCTAGGACAGCCAGGAACTATAGGAGCCTTCCCGATGTACATGCAACAGCAAGAAACCTATCCCAACAGAATTCACATCTTGCCTCTGCCGTTCGGCCATCGCTCATTCATATATTTTTATGTACACATTCTTATTCCTTTACACTTGTGTGTATAAGGTAGTTGTTGTGAAATTGTTAGGTTAGATTACTTGTTAGATATTACTGCATGGTCGGAACTAGAAGCACAAGCATTTCGCTACTCTCACATTAACATCTGCTATCCATGTGTATGTGACAAATACAATTTGATTTGATTTGATTTGATAAAGTGTATGAAATAAATAATACAAATACTTTGGTCATGCACATCAGTGGTGGGTTTGGCCTCGAAAGAAGGGTGCCTATGAAGACAATAAACTCATACCTCCTGTACAATATGGTGGTGGATCTTGGATGTTAAGGATCTGTTTTCCTTCCACTGGTCCTGGGGACCTTGTTTAAGGTCAACAGCATCATGAACTCTACCAAGGACCAGGACATTTTAGCCAAAAACCTTTTTTTCTCTGCCAGGAGGCTGAAACTTGGCCACAAGTGGATCTTTCAGCAAGACAATGACCCCAAGCACACATCAAAATCCACAAATAAATTGTTAATTGACCACAAAATCAACATTTTCAACACAAACATCAACACAGTCTTCTGATTTGAACCCCATTGAAAACCTGTGGTTTGAATTGAAGTGCGCAGTCCATAAGCCCAGACCCACGGATATCAAAGATCTGGAAAGATTCTGTATAAAGGAATGGTTTATCTCCCAATGTGTTCTTATATCTCATAAACCATTATAGAAAACGGCTAAGTGCCATTATCCTTGCAGGGGGAGGGTGGCGAAATGATTGAAAACAGGGGTGCCAATCATTTTGACACCTTTCTTTTTAAAATAAAATAGTATTCCTTGTTAAACAAAATATTTTTATCTGAGCAAATGTATTAGGATAAAATGATATAATTGTACTTTTTTTTCATACAATATAGCTCAGTATTTGTTCATCTTTATCAAGGATGCCAATTATTTCTGTCGTGACTATATTTGTATATTTTATTCCATTGTTCCTGAGCGAAGACGGAGTGGAGAGGGAGAAGAGGAGAACCTTAGGCAGGGAAAGTTCAGTAGGAGTAAAAACGAATTCTGAAATACGCTTGATCCCAGACTTTGTGCCTGAAAAATAATTACTTGCCACTTAACCAAGTAATATACAGTATGCTATAGTTAAGCAATAAGGCCAGAGGTGTGGCATATGGCCAATATACCACGGCTAAGGGCTGTATATCTAAGGGCTGTATTGGCCATATATCACAGACCCCAGAGGTGCCTTATTGCTATTATCAACTGGTTACCAACATAATTAGAGCAGTAACAATACATGTTTTGTGATACCAGGGGTATACGGTCTGATATACCACGGCTGTCAGCCAATCAGCATTCAGGTCTCGAACCACCCAGTTTATAATATGCTATATGACTGAACCACCTGGATTCCATCTTGTTCAAATTCGAATTTGGTCATCCTTAACTTCAGATAATGTGAGTTTTCTTAAGAAAAAAAAGTTCAGGGAAGGACAGTTGCGCTGACAGGCTCATGTTTATTACAGGAGAACATGCCTTCAGTGAGCTGCAGTGATGAGCCTCAGACAAGGCTGTCAGAGAACTCAGTAAGTGCACTAATGACTGGGAACAGCCTAGCCACTTAAAGCATGAATATTGGATATGTATAGAAGTGCATTTCCATCTGCCCAGCCCACCCACTTTCTCCATCCTCCCCTCCCTGCAGAACTGCCTGCTCCTTGAACTGAGCCGGCCCATGAAGTGGTGGAGTGGAGAGGAGGGTGTCAGGGACGATCAAGGGAGGTAGAAGGGATGAATGTACACGGATGGTGTGCGGTGGGATATAGAGAGACAGAGAAGGAGACAAATGTCTGTTCCTTTGCTCTTTAGTGTCACACTCCAATAGGTAATGTGAGAAGATGGGGATGGGGGTGGAGGGATGATGACTTTACTCAGGGCTCTACAGGACAGGGGCCCTAACCTCATCACTGCTAGTAAGAGATGATGACATGACTAAAGGCATGAGCACAGCAAACCAGGCCATTTGTTAAGGGTTGGGAGGGATGCTATGCAAACCCAGTTCTCTCCATCAGGATAATTATTTCAACTCGTTTAAACTTTAGTCGACTGACTGACTGACTGATTGACTGGCCTCCTGTATCAATCTCATACATTAAAACGGCTGGGGTTCATGGGGATGAAAACCTTTGTCATATTCTGTTTTATAGACCTTAGAAGATTGATCTAAATCCTTGTATATTCTTCTCCTAAAATCCAAACCCAGCACTGATGGAAAGACATAATGAATAGTGGAACAGGTTCTGAGAGACATCTGTCTGTCGTGTGGTATCGCCGGGGGTAAGACATTGATACACAGAGAGAAGAACGCCTGTAATGTATTAAAACCTAGCTCTTATCCTTAGGAACACGTTGTTCAATGGAAACATTCCACGTGATCAAGTGACTGGTTGGTTTAAAGCTGCTACAGTGACGCAAGCTGTGATGGTGTTTTTCCAAGGTCCTTATGACTTCATTAATGAGTTTGGAAAGGTACCATGGAAACAGAGTCAGATGTTAGAGAACGAATAGCCGTTCAGATGACCATCATGTTGAGTGGATGTTCATAATCACCTCTCAGACGATGGTTCTTTAGGGAGCTGGTTTCCACGGTAATAAATGTACCTTGTGTCCATTGGACTGTGACAGCCAGGCAGACAGTACAGTATCGGCTGTGATATCCAGGAACTCTGCCGAGGGCTTGCTGACTCCTAACACCTTCAGTGTATTCCACAGCTCCTTCTAGAATAGCCTGACGCGCTTCTCTCTTTTTTTTCTATTTATAGTTTTTGAGGTTAAAAAGTGCCTGCCAGCACTATCGTCTCTGTATCTGCAGTCTGACTAGTGAAACTACTGTATCTGTAGGAGTAAGAGAACTGGTAAAACATGCTGACTCTCGTCCTTTAAATGAAGTGTTCAGGCTTGAGCCCCACTGAGTTATTTGATGTTGTCAGGCAATTCCCCCATTGGAAGGTTTTCATTTCTACTGTTAGGATTTGGCTAAGCTCACACACCTGTCTACTGTACGTGACAAACCAATTACCAAGTCAGATGTGGGGCCATACTGAGTTCAGTTTCCCCTCATCCCCTGATCAAGATGCAGTAGGGCCTCCTGTCTTGGATGTGAGCCAATGGACTTCCAGTTACCCCGCTGCTACCTCCCAATGCAAACCCCAATGGACAAAAACATTATCCAAAGCTCATACCCCACAACACAACAAGAGTCCTCGATACTCTTTACAGGACTGTGGTCTCACGTTTAAGCCTCAACTTATGAGAGACAGAGAGACAGAGAGAGAGAGAGACAGAGAGGGAGAGAGAGAGAGAGAGAGAGAGAGAGAGAGAGAGAGAGAGAGAGAGAGTGAGATTTTACTGTGAGTGATAGTGATGATAGTCATGTAGCTAGTAAGCTAGCTACAGTATACAGTATGTATGGCCCAGTTCTGGGGGGATTGGAGCCCGGTGCCGTGGGGAACCCCCTTGCCTACCCCCCATTCCTGCGACTAATGAAGACCAGAGGAGAGGATATATGCCCCTCCATCAGTCCAGGATCAACATCACATATGTTTTGATGAGTCTATGCGCTGCCTCTGCTCTGCCGGTACAAGATATTTTTCTGTACTAGGTCTTATCAGTGCTCCTCAGAAGGCACAGCAACACACAGAACCACATGGGTTATCACTGATTCACTGACAAGCCTCTTTCACCAGGATGTGATGCCTGCAGATACAATGAGTGTGTTGTTCATCACCGTTTCCACATTGACAGACAAGGCACTCATACTTTAACATACTGTAGCAAATGTACGTTTTGTTTATGCTGGTTGTCTGTATAGCCTATTTTATTGCTGATGTCTGGTTTAATATGTTGTAGAGCTTGCTGTGGAGTTTGCACTGGACAGTTTGACTGGAGTTACTCTACCTGATGGCTTGTGCTTGTAAGCTACTTGTTGTACGCATGTGTGATGTACTTCAGTCCTTTGGCATGCTGTGTGCGTAGCTTTATGGCATTCTACACATTGAGCTGTGTTTGCATGCATGTGTTACAGTATGGTGTCTTGCTGTGTGTTAGGTACTCTCAGTGAGGGCTGAGAGAGCCAGAAACACAGGCCTCTTTCACCAGGATGTGATGCCTGCAGGTAAAATGTGTGTGTTGTTTCTCATCGTTTCCACAGTCACTGGCTAAATATATCCCCACCACTGTGTGAAGGCAGGGAAGACGCTGAGAAACAGCGACTGATTGGAACACGCTAAGGTAAATAAGTGCAGTGATTAACAGTGTGTAATGTATACACACACAACAGTGGTGGCCAGTTGTGTGCCGCTGCTAAATGCATACAGAGAAACACTTAGTATCAAGGTAGAAAGTTCACGTAAAACAAAGACAAGTAAAGATATGCAACAGGAAGAAACCAGACATCAAAGAGAGAGCTGGAGGAGCAGAGAGAGCTGGAGGAGGGGAGGAGCAGAGATAGCTGGAGGAGGGGAGGAGCAGAGAGAGCTGGAGGAGGGGAGGAGCAGAGAGAGCTGGAGGAGGGGAGGAGCAGAGAGAGCTGGAGGAGGGGAGGAGCAGAGATAGCTGGAGGAGGGGAGGAGCAGAGAGAGCTGGAGGAGGGGAGGAGCAGAGAGAGCTGGAGGAGGGGAGGAGCAGAGAGAGAAAGGAGGCACAGACAGACAGAGAGAGAGGACGAAAGATAGAAAAGAGAGAGGACGAAAGATAGAAAAGAGGACGAAAGATAGAAAAGAGAGAGGATGAAACACAGAATGTATGGGTATAAGTCAGAGAGACAGTGTGACTACAGTGTGACTGTAGGACAGACGGTTGACTTCTTGCCATAAAACACAGAGTAGACCTAGGCTATAGCCACAAACTTTCACATAGGGGAGCGAGATGTTTAGAAAAGGACTGTGCTTTATGAAGAGTCTCTGTGTGTGAGAGGGAGATGAGGAACTTGTGTGAGAGATAAGAAAGCATTATTCAGATATATTTACTCCCACTTTTTGAAATCCTTCTTGGAAGGAGAAGTATGCTTTCAAACCCTTCAGTTGTTTTTTCCTTCTTTAATACCCAACGCAAAGCTCCACACGCATGCTTTTAGAGCTATTTTTGAATGACAAATACCACCTCATCGTCATGCCCCCATATCTCCTCTCTACTCCTCTGAGGTAGGGAGCCTCATCTCTGACAACAGGAAGTACCTGTGGCTGTGGCCATCTGAGTGGTTTGTCTTTTGTCTGTGCTGCACTTTACCCCATAGACAGAAATAGAGGTATGAAAAGCTTGCCCGTTGCCATAGAAACAAAAATGCACTATGCACTATGCAATCTTTGTAACCCCCTGCTAATTAAATGTCAGTGCGAGACTGTGGGAATTACTTCTGAGAAAGACTGCGAGTGAACCCCTATCAAGAAAGGTTGATAATAACCAACGTATAATGGCCAGTGTATTGGAGCTTGACGTTGTCCTTCCTGGTTTTAGTCCCACATCATTTATTGATCAGAAACTTGTACATCTGCTGGAGATGTTCCCTTCCCACTGTTGATTTGACAGAGGAGAATGTTCTAGGTCATTGCATGATGCATAGTTGCCTACCCATCCCTGAGATACACATATGCGTGATGACATTTCTTCTTTAGAGAAGAGCTGAAGCGAAACAGCTGGCTCCAGCAAATTGTGCAAAGGTGCCATAATATATTCTCTCATGTTTTCTCGGCCAGCCAGTTGTAACACTTCCAACATCCTCTACACCCTCCTACACCACGGGCTGACACAGCTATTTGACAAATGTGCTATTAAACTAAGTTCTGCTCAAAAGAGAAGATGAAAGAGGAAGTAAAAGTATGTTTTAGGGGGAAACGTGAGTTCCGCTGCCTCGTGAGATTTTTAAATGGTATGACCTAGAATGACAGGTCTGACATGGTGTATTTGGGATGACAGGTCTAACATGGTGTATTTAGGATGACAGATCTGACATGGTGTATTTAGGATGACAGGTCTGACATGGTGTATTTAGAGTGAAACGAAGGGATGCGAGAGGGATGCGAGACAACACACACACACACAGGACCAGAGAATCACTGACAGCTAGCTAGGGTCCAGGACAAGGTCAGTCATCAGTAAACACAGTGCTATTTAACCATAAACACACCATTGTGCCCTATAGACAATGCACTGAGAAATTATGTCACCTCAGGTGAACTCCTAGCTTCCTTTACATTCCTCAGTCAAGAGGGAAGACATTAACTAAGAGTTGTCTTAGTTAACTAAGTTAACATTAACTAAGAGTTGAATTATTTAGGTAGTGGTAAGACTTGCTTTTAATGTATTCTACACAAAGCAACATTGCACATGCCGAGAAGTTCATCCATGTCAGATTACTATAACAATTATTTTTTGGATGATCAAGAATGTCAGCTTTAGCGCCTTGTAGTGCAATATCATTGTTCCCCCGGTATGATCTCCATTAAAATGGTTGTCAGAAACTGTGATCAGAGAGCCTCAACATTCTTTCAAGTCTATCCCTCTCTCTATTCTCTGGGCTGGACTCAGACAGACAAGCCAACTCCATAAACCTGCTTCCACTTCACATCGCATGCAACAGTTCGGTTTCATGCTCTCCAAGGGAGATAACTATGGTCATAATGTCCACTGGTAGCAGGTTTCTCAACATTTATGGACTAGTCATGGTTCCACGTGACTTTCATCCTCTTTGGAGGGTTTTGCAATTGCCTTTTCATGATGTGAAACTCCCTGTTCCATCGTGTTCCTCCCAGGACGCTACTGTCATAAGACAGGATGTGTGTGTGTGTGTGTGTGTGTGTGTAAAGGGTGGAGTAGGTATCCCAGCTGGGTGGGACAACTCCAGGTGTTTTCTGAATGAGGTAGTGAAAGGAGACCTCGCTAAGTGCTACTGTAGCAGTATGCTTGTTGTTCATTTACTGTATTTCTGGTTCACTTGGTGGACTCCCGAGTGTGACCGGAGGGCAGAGGCGGGACAGGGTTGGGAGGTCAACCAGGAGCCAGGCAGAGAGTTACTACTAATGCGGTCTCTGTAACACACGTTCCTGAAAATGTGGTTCCAACTCCTTTCTAAGAAAGCTGCCATAAACAACTAAAATAGCATTTGTTTACAAACACCCTAGTGTACCGTTAATGTCAAATAAAAATAAAAAACATTGCAATATTTACGTAGCAGAATTACATTCATTTTTCCTTGTATTCAAGTGATATGGCGAACTGAGGAAGTTCCTCTCACAGATTTTAAAATAATGTGTGTGCAAAGCAGTAATTGTATGTAAACAGTGATAGTGCATAAACATGGTTATGGCACTCCATACCAATTATGTCTGTTTACTATGTGGTACAAAGCTCCAAGCTTTCTCTCTCCTAATTTATCCATCTCTGGCTAGGTCTGAATGTGTCTACAACTTCCACCCTGAACTGGGTCCTGTCCCACTCTTAACGTGAACCATGTCTCCTTTAACAGCATGCCTCTCTTAGTATATCAATGAGATCTCTTCTGGAAATACAACCTTTTCATAGGCTAAGAGACAATGTAGCTCAAAGTTCCCCAGAGTTAGTCCAGCCAGCAGTTGTTGGGTGCACTTGGTTGACACATTGAATTCATTAAGTTGACCTGAGGTGGTGCATCTGGTACATTTGCTTCCATGTCTCCCATATTGGTACAACTGAGATGTGTGCCAGGGACTTTTGGTTTAAGAAAATATCTATATGTGTTTCAGAAGTTCAATTGTCTTACTTATCATAAATGTGCATTTGGTTGAATTTTATGCTTCCATCCTATGTTTTCTTCCTTTTGAAATATCGTACAATATTCATAAACTTCTATATATTTATATATATTTTTAATAATCCCCCCCCCCCCTTAAAGGAACAAAATTAGATTCAAAACAATGAAAATATAATTACTATGTTGTCGTGGCGGCAGCATCATTTCTATTGGGCAATATTCCAGGAAGTTGTTGGCCCAGGTCCCACAATTGTCATTTGTGATCAGTCGGAGGTCCCTGGTGTTGATGTAACTGTGCCGGGGGAGAAGGAACGACAAAATGTGCATAAACAACGTCGTGTGCCTTTCTCTGTTGGTTAGACAGTGCTTGGACACTATGAAGCATTGATGTGACGTGTGAGGACAGTGTTTTTAGGTGCAGAAGATCAGGCCGGTCTATCTGCAGTCTGGAGGAGGGCTGTTGTCACGGGACCATGTCTATGTTCCCTCAACCATATGTTCCTTGGGAACTGTTCCTCAGAACTGAGGGAACATAGGGCTGAGGGAACATAGGTTGAGGGAACATAGGGCCCAAGGAGCATAGGGTGGACCACGTTGTGAAAGTCTATACTGGGTTTGTGTGGCTGGATAATCATGTCAAACCACTGATTAATAAACTACAGGAGGTCAGCAGACTGCTGCAAATACTATTTATTTTTAGTTCTGATCCTCATAGAATAGTTTTTTATCGGCTAAGACCTAGCCACAATCTATTTATGTTAATTCTAAATTAATTCCTACAAAATGAAACACTATAAAATGAGAGCAGAGTTTTATATAAGCAATAAATTACACACCCGTTGATAGGTTTTTCAGACAGCTCTAACACCCTGTTTAAATGTACAGTACTGGAGGAAGTTTTGATTAAAAAGTTGTTTTCATAGCACGGTTCTCAACTCTGGGGGAAGTTACTGAACCCATGAAGGTAATAAAAGGGGTTTCCTTTTTTAAATGCACTCAGCACGGACTGCTAACATTACAACCCCAGATAAGGTTAAACAAACAGTGGAGCCCATCCGCTACAGGCCAGCCGCTGTGCGCTGTGTAGTGTAGAGTAGTGTGGGCTGTCCAGCCTCCCAGTTCACCTCGAGCACTGAGCAGCACTGAGCTGCACTGAGCTGCACTGAGCAGCGCTGAGCAACACTGAACAGCACTGAATAGCACTGAGCTGCACTGAGCTGCACCGAGCTGCACTGAGCAGCGCTGAGCAACACTGAACAGCACTGAACAGCACTGAGCAGCACTGAGCTGCACTGAGCAGCGCTGAGCAGCACTGAACAGCACTGAACAGCACTGAGCAGCGCTGAGCTGCACTGAGCTGCACTGAGCAGCGCTGAGCAACACTGAGCAGCACTGAACAGCACTGAGCTGCACTGAGCTGCACTTAGCAGCACTGAGCAGCACTGAATAGCACTGAACAGCACTGAGCAACACTGAACAGCACTGAACAGCACTGAACAGCACTGAGCTGCACTGAACAACACTGAACAGCACTGAGCAACACTGAGCAGCACTGAGCTGCACTGAGCAGCACTGAGCTGCACTGAGCAGCACTGAGCAGCACTGAGCTGCACTGAGCAGCACTTAGCAGCACTGAGCTGCACTGAGCTGCACTGAGCAGCACTGAGCAGCACTGAGCTGCACTGAGCAGCACTTAGCAGCACTGAGCTGCACTGAGCTGCACTGAGCAGCACTGAACTGAACTGAGTCCTGTGTCACTGCCCCTACAGCTGCTGCTGCATATCCTCAATAAACCACATGAGCTCTGACAGTCATCATTTTTACAGCAGCTCTCAATTAATCTCCGCGGGCATTTTACTAATTACATATCCATAATTAAACAAACAGACACAGGCTGGGCCAGGCATTCAGCTACTGATCTCCGCCACACCCCTGCTCTCCTGTTACCACAATACCCATGAAGGAGCTGGTTGGAGCTGGTAGAGAGAGGGGATAGAGGGAGATAGAGAGAGGGGAATTCTGTTTCCTCACACATCCTCCGGAACCTCCACTTTTCTGCACACCAGCCTCACACATCCCCCATCATATGGGGGAGGGAAGGAGGAAGGGAGAGAAGGGTGGGAGGGAGGGGTAAGGCTTCCTCACAGAGCCTGGAGCTCTGAGAAAAGAGGAGTGTTACGCTGTCTTCACAGAGCGCTGAGACCAGGCAGGGATTTTATATCCCAATCCTCTGGGACTGGATAAGGCAATGGAAGGGTATTTCTCGAGATGTGGAGCAGAGAAAAGAGAGAGTGTGGGCGAGAGAGAGAGAAAATGAGAGAGAGATGGAGACCAGGGTAGGGTAGTAGGGTTTCTAAGTCTTCGAGATCCAAGGCGGAGCTACTAAAAAGGAAACAACCCAAAGCAACAACAACAACAACAACAACAACACACATCGGAATCCGCCATAAACAGCCGCCCTCGCCACGCTCTCCTATTTCCACAACAAAAACACGCAGTTAACATCAGTGGTTCTGTTGGGTCACAGAGCGGGCGGCTGGGTGAGAGAGAGGAGCGCATGCAGCACACAGCGCCTTTTAAAGGCTTTCAAATGCTCCCCTTTGCTCCGCCACACTCACAGCCCTCTCAGAGGCAGTCTGAGCCCGGCAGATCAAACAGATATCAAATGCAGGGTGGGAGGCAAAGGCACAACTTGGAGGTTCAATGGTGAGAAGAGGAAACATTGAAGACTCTGAGGCGAGAGGCCCTGGCTCGCTGTAGTAACTTGGTCAGAGCAGGGGTCTCTTCCTCCCTGATATTTTTCCTTTCATACAGGGTGCATGCCTGCCAGGAAAGAGGATGTATGGGGTACAGGAACACCTGTATTTTAAGAATTTTATTTGTTTGTTCTTCAAATGATCCTACAGTAGATCTCACTCTCTCTAATTTAGTCATGGCTTGAATCATCTGATCACTGGGAAGATAAAGAGTGTCGACTACTGCTGGTCCTAGCTGAGCTGAGACTACCTATCCCAAAGCTGTTTCTGCCCCCTACTATATCCCAGCCCCCTGCCACTCAACACCTGATGATGTACAACCCCCTGCAGGGTTGCTGCTGTTGATGAGGGTGCCATCCCTCGCTTGGGTGCCATCCCTCACTTGGGTACCATCCCTCACTTGGGTGCCATCCCTCACTTGGGTACCATCCCTCACTTGTTCATCAGAGAGATAAATGGAGAGGAACGGTTGGGCGAGGACAGGAGTAAACCATCCATCTCACCTGTAATTATGCACACTGCCAGTGACAAGCTTGTTGCTATATGTCGCTCTCGCTGCTCTCCCTGCTGTGAAGGACTAGGGCAAGGGCTAGGCAAGTTGAGTCATCAACAAACCCATCCCCAACAACAACATGAACTCACTCCTCGCTCTGCATAATGGATTGCTGTTGTGTGGAGTTATTAGTCAAGTAGTGCACTGTGTAGTAGGGCAGCAGGTAGCTTATCGGTTAGAGTGTTTAGTCAGGAACCAAATGATCACTAGTTCGAATCCCCAAGGTGAAAAATCGGTCAATGTGCCCTTGAGCAAGGCACTTTGCCCAAATTGCTCCAGGGCTGCTGTTGATAATGGAACAAGCAGACTGTGACCTAGGTCTCTGAGGGTGTACTAATACACACACGTGTGAAATATGACCACCCACCAAATTATAATATCTCAGTTCTAATCTAATAATTGTGTAGCCTCCTAATATATTGTCCCTAAAGTGTCCATGAGCCAGTTCTCCATGATGTTGTTGTTTTGCATCTCATTTGGATCCCATCAAAGATTTCACCATGTAGTACAGTACCAGTCAAACGTTTCATTCCAGGGTTTTTCTTTATTTGTACTATTTTCTGCATTGTAGAATAGTAGTGAAGACATCAAAACTATAAAATAACAAATATGGACTCATGTAGTAAAGAAAAAAAGCTTTAAACAAATCAAAATATA
Organism: Oncorhynchus kisutch; assembly: GCF_002021735.2. NCBI lineage: Eukaryota > Metazoa > Chordata > Actinopteri > Salmoniformes > Salmonidae > Oncorhynchus > Oncorhynchus kisutch. Next base: position 23,615,492 of record NC_034202.2, read on the forward strand.
TTTTATATTTTATGTTCATCAAAGTAGCCACACTTTGCCTTGATGACAGCGTTGCACACTCTTGGCATTTTCACAACCAGCTTCACCTGGAATGCTTTTGCAACAGTCTTGAATGAGTTCCCACATATGCTGAGCACTTGTTAGCTGCTTTTCCTTCACTCCGCATTCCAACTCATCCCAAACCATCTCAATTGATTGAGGTCGGGTGATTGTGGACGCCAGGTCATCTGATGCAGCACTCCATCACATTCCTTCTTGGTCAAATAGCCATTACACAGCCTGGAGGTATGTTTGGTCATTGTCCTGGTGAAAAACAAATGATAGCACCACTAAGCACAAACCAGATTGGATGGGGTATCGCTGCAGAATGCTGTGGTAGCCATTCTGGTTAAGAGTGCCTTGAATTCTAAACAAATCACCGACAGTGTCACCAGAAAAGCACCCCCACACCATCACACCTCCTCTGCCATGCTTCACGGTGGGAACCACACATGTGGAGATCATCCGTTCGCCAACTCTGCATCTCACAAAGACAAGCTGGTTGGAACAAAAAATCTCAAATTCGCACTCATCAGACCAAAGGAGAGGTTTCCACAGGTCTAATGTCCATTGCTGGTGTTTCTTGTCCCAAGCAAGTCCCTTCTTATTATTGGTGTCCTTTAGTAGTGGTTTCATTGCAGCAATTCAACCATGAAGGCCCTGATTCACACAGTTGATGTTGAGATGTGTCTGTTACTTGAACTCTGTGAAGTATTTATTTGGTCTGCAATCTGACGTGCAGCTAATTGCCAATTTCTGAGGCTGGTAACTCTGATGAACTTATCCTCTGCAGCAGAGGTAACTCTGGGTCTTCCTTTCCTGTTGCGGTCATCATGAGAGCCAGTTTCATCATAGCGCTTGATGGCTTTTGCGACTGCACTTGAAGAAACTCTCAAAGTTTTGACATTTTCCGTATGGACTGACCTTCATGTCTTAAAGTAATTATGGACTGTCGTTTCTCTTTGCTTATTTGAGCTATTCTTGCCATAATATGGACTTGGTATTTTACCAAATAGGGCTATCTTCTGTATACCAACCCTACCTTGTCACAACATAACTGATTGGCTCAAACACATTAAGAAGGAAAGAAATTCCACAAATGTACTTTTAACAGCACACCTGTTAATTGACATCCATTCCAGGTGACTACCTCGTGAAGCTGGTTGAGAGAATGCCAAGAGTGTGCAAAGCTGTCATCAAGGTAAAGGGTGGCTACTTTGAAGAATCTCAAATATAAAATATATTTTCATTTATCACTTTTTTGGTTATTACATGATTCCATATAGTTTTGATGTCTTCACAATTATTCTACAATGTAGAAAATAGTTTTTTTTTTAATAAAGAAAAACCCTGGAATGAGTAGGTGTGTCCAAACTTTTGACTGATACTGTAATTCTAAGGATTCTAAGAATATCATGTCTATTGATGTTCCTCCCATGGGGAAGAAAGAGTACATGCTGGTTCCTAACAATACTTCGCAGTAACATTCACTATCCCCAATGGGAAGATATCTGTAGGACGTTGAAACCCTCCGCTGGCCCCCTTATTTTTACATAGATGGAGAGACTTGTGCTCTCACAGACCAGTCAGCCTGTTTTACAAGACTGAGACACACTACGTTGGTTCACGCTGGCTCCACAGGCACAGCCACATTCATAAGTGCAACGCTTATGGCAATTTATACGGCTTCTGTCACACTAAAGCGGAATTTTCCATATGTTTGATGTGTGATTTGGATGCGGACGGCTAGTGTGAACGCAGAAAAAATTGACAGATTTCACCCGTGGCTGCTCTCTTTCACATCAACTCCCTCGTTGATTCTGAGTTCTGCACAATGAGCAGATTGTACTGTGACGGACCTCTCACTCATAAACAATGTATTGGAAAAAGCTCAAGTCAAACTGTATGGGAATCGAAATAGGGCAATACTATAGGGCCGTTCCTCTGCAAACCCCTACATCTAGATCTGAAAGAAAGGGGAGGGGGGAGCGGGAAATGGGTTAACATTCCTCAATTATGCTCTCCATCCCACTGTGGAAAATGTGATTACTTTTTGTCCTAAAATCCTTGTGCGTGCATTATTGTTCCCCTGCATCATGGATAAGCCTCTCGTTCCATTGGCCACCAATCTTTTTTTTTCAAGACATAAGAACAAAAGGAGAGCATTGTAAGAACTGGAGCTATATATTTCAACACATTACATTTGAACCAGTAGGGATGGAGGATCCTTTTGAAATGAGAATAAAGAGCCATTCTGAAACTGAGAACAGACAGTGTAGGTGATGGAGGGGACAGGGAAGTGGAGAAACGGCTTCAGCTATTGAAGAGCAGTATTATTATTTAAAATCATTATTCATTCTGTGTAATGATTTACATGTTGTGGTGTCATATATCTAAAGCACAGTCATGTCATGTTGTATGTAACGCAGGCATGAGAGTTCAGTTGGAGTACAGAGAGCCACACAAAAAGAAATGTCAGAAAACACCATGCTCAAATAATGGAATATGGGTTTTACAGAGGTATACAAACTATACCTGAAGGGAACCTACAGTTGAAGTCGGAAGTTTACATACACTTAGGTTGGAGTCATTAAAACTTGTTTTTCAACCACTCCACAATTTCTTGTTAACAAACTATAGTTTTGGCAAGTCGGCTAGGACATCTTCTTTGTGCATGACACAAGTAATTTTTCCAACAATTGTTTACAGACAGATTATTTCACTAATAATTCCCTGTACTTCAATTCCATTGGGTCAGAAGTTCACATACATGAAGTTGACTGTGCCTTTGAAAAGCTTGGAAAATTCCAGAAAATGTCATGGCTTTAGAAGCTTCTGATAGACTAATTGACATAATTTGAGTCAATTGAAGGTGTACCTGTGGATGTATTTCAAGGCCTACCTTCAAACTCAGTGCCTCTTTGCGTGACATCATGGGAAAAACAAAAGAAATCAGCCAAGACCTCAGAAAAAATGTAGACCTCCACAAGTCTGGTTCATCCTTGGGAGCAATTTCCAAACGCCTGAGGGTACCATGTTCATCTGTACAAACAATAGTACGCAAGTATAAACACCATTGGGCCACGCACCCGTCATACCGCTCAGGAAGGAGACGCGTTCTGTCTCTCAGAGATGAACGTACTTTGGTGGGAAAAGTGCAAATCAATCCCAGAACAACAGCAAAGGACCTTGTGAAGATGCTGGAGGAAACCAGAACAAAGGTATCTATATCCACAATAAAAAGAGTCCTATATCAACATAACCTGAAAGGCCACTCAGCGAGGAAGAAACCACTGCTCCAAAACCGCCATAATAAAGCCAGACTACGGTTTGCAACTGCACATGGGGACAAAGATTGTACTTTTTGGAGAATTGTCCTCTGGTGTGATGAAACAAAAATAGAACTGTTTGGCCATAATGACAATCGTTATGTTTGGAGGAAAAAGGGGGAGGCTTGCAAGCCGAAGAACATCATCCCAAACGTGAAGCACAGGGGTGGCAGCATCATGTTGTGGGGGTGCTCTGTTGCAGGAGGAACTGGTGCATTTCACAAAATAGATGGCAACATGAGGGAGGAAAATTATGTGGATATTTTGAAGCAACATCTCAAGACAACAGTCAGGAAGTTAAAGCTTGGTTGCAAATGGGTCTTCCAAATGGACAATGACCCCAAGCATACTTACAAAGTTGTGGCAAAATGGCTTAAGGACAACAAAGTCAAGGTATTGGAGCGGCCATCACAAAGCCCTGACCTCAATCCTATAGAGAATTTGTGGGCAGAACTGAAAAAGCATGTGCGAGCAAGGAGGCCTACAAGCCTGACTCAGTTACACCAGCTCTGTCAGGAGGAATGGGCCAAAATTCACCCAACTTATCGTGGGAAGCTTGTGGGAGGCTACAATTTAAAGGCAATGCTACCAAATACTAATTGAGTATATGTAAACTTCAGACCCACTGGGAATGTGATGAAATAAATAAATAATTCTCTCTACTATTATTCTGACATTTCACATTCTTAATATAAAGTGGTGATCCTAACTGACCTAAGACAGGGAATGTATACTAGGATTAAATGTCAGGAATTGTGAAAGAGTATAAATGTATTTGGATAAGGAGTATGTAAACTTCAACTGTACATAATGGATTCATAACACATCTGTAAGCCATGCACACCACATGCAATACAGGGCTCCAGACAAACTTTTTCCCCTTGTGGCACTGGTGCCACTCACTTTTTCAGTTGGTGGCACCAGCTCATGTTTTGTTGCCTCCAAAGAATGATTTGCGGTGTCATGCAATATAAAAATGTGTAATCATCTCAAGTCATTCACAATGCTCAATAAGGAGCGTAATATTGAGATGGCTTTCAATAAATAACTTGCTACATGGTTCAAGATATTTTGACATGCAACATAATCCATGCATTTTGAGTTGACAATTAGGCTATTAATGTTATATTTCACAGTCAAAATAGGTGTCACGTTCGTCATACACTAAACAAACTAACAAACTAACAAAACGAACGTGAAAATATATAACAACTAGTGCTGACATGTAACTACACATAGACAATAACCCACAAAACCAAAATGGAAAATGACAACCTAAACAGGATCCCCAATCAGAGACAACGATAAACAGCTGTCTCTGATTGGGAACCAATTCAGGCCACCATAGACCTACATATACCTAGACATACCAGAACCCCATAGAATTACAAAAACCCTAGACAAAAAAAAACACATTCCACCCTCGTCACACCCTGACATAACCAAAAAAATAAAGAAAACAAAGATAACTAAGGTCAGGGCGTGACAGGGCTCCAGAATTTTCAGATTTTTTGTTCAATGGAGATGAATTTGCCTTCATCTTTATGTGCACTAATATGACATATGGGCCTAATTCGATTGGGGGTAATCCACAACCCGAGGAAGTGGGAATTCTAAGGCCCTATAAACAAATTTTTATTTTTTGCAGAATTTCGTTTAGTTTTTCCCTAAATTACATTTTCTCTGTGTTAATGTTCTAGGTTTCACTCTCAACATCACACTTTGGTAGAAAAACAACACACTTTGATGTTCTAAGTCCACAACAATGCTTAAAGGACAATTATTTTGGCCTGGGAAAAATCTAAGTCATTTTTATTTTGGAGTGTAGTTACCCTTTAATTCAAGTGTGCACCTAGCAATAGGTTGTTGTTTAGCAGTGATTTTGTAGCTCGCATGTGTTGGTAGAGTTTCCATAACAAATACCCACTGGATTGTAGTAATGGGAAATAATGTTTGACTCTATATCATATCGTTTTGACAATACATCAATATTATTTTTGCCCTTGTTGGCTTTACCTGCACCAAAACTCCAGTATATTCCTTCATAGCTTGTTCTCCAATTTCTTTTTAAACAGGGAGCCAATTTGCCTTCACACTTTAATTTCCATGACTGATGGAAACTCGTTTTCTCATGGCTCTCTCTTGTCCCTCCTCAGCAGACATATGGTGAGCAATATGTTTGGAACATCGAATCACAGTAGAACCACAGTATCAAATTGCATAAAAATATATGGTAAATGGAACTGACCATGTATATTGAATGCATACTTACTTTAATGTGTTCTTTTTATTTCTTATTTCTATATCTTGTATGTTTCTGTTCTACCTTGTAATTCTTAGTACTACATTGATATTGATTACTGCATTGTTGGGGTTAGAGCTTGCAAGGAAGGCATTTCACTGAACTTGTGACATTAAAAACGTGAAACTTGAAAAAATACATATCAGTGGCAGTCAGTGCCGTTTAAGATGAGGAAGGACGATTTTTTTTCATGAGCATGGCCTTATTTTTATTACAACATATTGGATGACTCTCATTCATATTCCATTCACCCAGTTCAATGTAACGATAGGTTTAGGATACTACACGATACTCACATTTTCTCTATACCCATCATGAGGTTGCTACAACCTAGCCTATGAATTAAAGTTTATAACGTAGATGCACACAGGTCAAGAGACAAATTTGAGGTGACAGACAGTGACACATGGACAGACAGTGACATTCAATACCACATTGCACACACTTAACTGCATCTAGCTGATCTAGGGTGTAATCATTAGTCCAAAAGTTGCAAACAAGAGTTTCTATTGGACAAATTCATATATGTTCACCCCCGTTTTGTTCCGTTTGCTTCCGTTTATTAAGAAATGTTTTTCAGCGGATAAATACACAGTTCACTTTCATAGCAGCCATGTTGTATTCCTTCTCGCATCTATTGTATCTACTATGCGCTCTACCTCCTCTCACCGCTTCCCTTCGCTTGTGGACTTCAATGCACAACACATCAGCTGTATGCCAAGCCAAACCGCTGCACACAGCCTATATAGTTGCCACCATATTAGCTAAAGTAACTACGTCATAGTCAGCATAGCTAATAGAACTAACGTGTTAGTAAACCCGCTACAATCATGCAGTAAAGTTAGTGTACCAGTTACACCGGAACCAGATACACCGGCGAGCCCCGGGGGCAATACATTTGTAAAACCTAAAGCTTACCTTGACTTGGAAGAGTTACAGTGTTGTGTCAGAAAGCCATAGCCAGCTAGCTAACATAGCATCCCTCTCAGCAGGGTGTTTCAGTAGGCTAAACTAGCTATCTGCATTTGCTAGCTAAGCAAGTGAAACTAGAAAAGACGACAATCTCTCTCTCTCTCTCTATTTCTGTCTTTCTTCTCCTTCATTTTGGAATAAATTAATTAGTAAAAAACTGTTCAACTATTGTCTTTCTCTCTCTTTGAGTCAACTACTCACCACATTTTATACAATGCAGTGTTAGCTAGCTGTAGCTTATGCTTTCAGTAGTAGATTCATTATTAATCCTTTGATTGGGTGAACAACATGTCAGTTCATGCTGCAAGAGCTATGATAGGCTGGAGGACGTCCTCCGGAAGTTATCATAATTACTGTGTAAGTCTATGGAAGGGGTGAGACCAATGAGCCTCCTAGGATTTGTAATGAAGTCAATGTACCCAGAGGAGGACGGAAGCGAGCTGCCCTCTGGCTACACCATTGTGCTAACCTACAGAGTGTTGTTGAGGCTACTATAGACCTTCTTTGCAAAATAATGTGTTTTAATCAGTAATAAAAAGCATAACTTTTTAAATGTCTTACAATTTAAATGTTCATGAAATTCACTGGGGAGGATGGTCCTCCCCTTCCTCCTCCAACGAGCCCTCACTGATCCATATAGAATTGTGGGAATCGCAATACATATCATATCGGCACCTAAGTATCGGCACCTAAGTGATAGTGTTATGAGGTCTCTGGCAATTGATGCAAATAATCATGAAATCAATATGCCAGGTAGGCATAACCTACTTTCTAGTTAATGAGAATGTTTTTTGGAAAGCCTTTTTCCATCTATCAGAAGATAGTTATCATTAGCATCGCTAACTGCTACAGTGGTAGAAATACAGTACTTGCACTGCACACACACAGACGAGACAGGGGCATTCCTGTGTAGTTGCCTCTTAAAAAAGTTGCAGGAAATATGAATTACTGATGCATTCTGTTCATGTCTTATTACAAACTTGGACAAATTAATACATTTTCCAATGAGTTCGATACATTTAATTAATTTCCTACCAAGTTCAATATTATCAGTATATGGATTTTTTTTGTCTTTCATCTTAGCATCCAAAGGCATTGTATGCAGCCATCTATGCACTCGTATCCCCCATGGACCGGTTCATACATAAAACATTCTCCATTCAGGCTGTAAAGGTGTCGATTTCCTCCTTAACTCAATTTAATGGCGGGAAGGCAGATTTCTTTTGTTTGAAATATGCATAAACAATTTCCCACCACCATGTTACAGTGGCTAGGAATGCTAGTCCTGGATATTGCATATCGAGTTCAGCCAATCAGGTTGCAGTAGTCTGCTGTTAACCCCTGGCTCACTCTTAGTGGAGTTGCCAACAACCGGATGTATCCGATTTTCAGGGATACAGCTAATTCAACCTTGCTTCCTTTTCCGCTGAAGACCAGATGTGGGAACCCCCGCTCAAGCGTTTTCTTTTAAGACTGCTACGTTAGGTTACCCCTGGTTGAACGCGGGGAGCAACGTCAGGAAGTGGCATTAGCCACTCGAACATGGTGGTGGAAAATGGTGTTCCATAAAGAAAGGGTTAAGGTTAGGGTAAAGGTAAGGTTTAGCTAACATGCTAAGTAGTTGCAAAGTAGCTCAAAAGCAATAAGCAGTTGAAAAGTTGCTAATTAGCTAAAATTGTCCATGATGAGATTCGAGCACGCCACCCAAATGTTGCATATTTTTTCCATTAAATCAAGTTAAGGAGGAAAAAGTCACCTTTGCAGCCTGAATGGAGAATGTTTTAGGTACAAACCGGTCCACAGAGGATACAAGTGTATAGCCGGCTGCATACATTGTCTTTGGTAAGGCTATGGATGGTAAGGCTAAATTACTCAATATCACCATCTGCCGGCCTTTGGGTAGTACCTTCGGGCTAAATACTACCCAACGAGTCCTAGTGCAGCAGCTCCATATTTCAAAGCCATATCAGATACTGTAGATCTTGAGTGTAAAACATTCATTTGATTGAGGTGATCAGGTAAAATATACATCCCAATTAAAAATGTTACTCTCACAGCCAAGTCAAAGGGTAAAAAAAATGTCGTAGTCGTAGTCTGGAGCCCTGCAGTACATAAGCATCATACTACACCGAACAAAACAATAAATGCAACATGTTGGTCCCATGGTCCATGAGCTGAAATAAAAAATCCCAGGAATGTTCCATTTGCAACAAAAGCTGAGGAGTATTTCTGTCTGTAATAAAGCCCTTTTGTGGGGAAAAACTGATTCTGAATGGCTGGGCCTGGCTCCCCAGTGGTTGGGTGGGCCTATGCCCTTGTAACGGCGTTCGTCTGTAGAAGGAGAAGCGGACCAAAATGCGGCGTGGTGGTTACTCATGTTCTTTAATGAAAAAATGAACGATACATGAAATAACTTAAATCTACAAAACAACAAACGGAACGTGAAAGGCTCTATAGGTTATCTTTTTTTTATTTTATAAAAAATAATTTATTATCTTCAATACCATTCATACTTTACAACTCATAATTTTCATACATACTCAAATAATGGTATTTTAATTTAACTAAACTAAACAAAAACCCCAAACAAAACCTCAGGGGAGCATCTTCCCTCCCCGTCACCCTACAAAATACCTTTCCCTATCTCCCCGTCCCTAATCTATCCCCTTACAAATCTAAATGACACCCAGCCCTAAACCCCCCTTCCACCTCTCCCGAGCAGCATGCTGCCCCCACTTCCTCTCCTCCCTCTTCATCCTCCCCCTCAAATCTCCTTCCACCCTCCTCACTATCCCTTCCACCCCCCAATCTCTCCCTGTCTTCACCATGTTCTGCCTGGCTTCCCACAGCCCCCGTTTAAAGAGACTCATGAGAAGCCAGAGCAGAAACCTGTCCCTATCCGTCCCTCTCGCTCTCCCTACACCTCTCTCTAACCTGGCCCACAATACAAATTCCCCCCTTACCAAACCTAACAACACCCGTGCCCTAGCCCATACTACTCCGGCAAAGGCACAGTCCCAAAAGACATGGCGCACAGTCTCCTCCCTGCCACAAGAGGATCTTGGACAGGTGGGGGATTGCACCACACTATACCGGTACATGATGGAACGTACCGGCAAGCACTTATGGAGGCTCAACCAATTCAGGTCCTTGAGCCTGTTGTCCAGACCCCGCGCCTGCACTCCCTCCCAGACCACTTCCGAGATGCCCACTACAGGCGCCGGACTCCCTGCCTTTCTGAGCTCCTCGTACAGGTGCCTGTGATCTAAACCTACTCGGGCAACTTCAACCTCAGGGTGCGCACGCAGCCACTTGGCCGCATGACCAAAGTGCCACGGCAGCTGTTCCACCCGAGGACCCGTGTTAGACCACACCATTACGCTTCTCGCCTGATACGAGAAGAACACTCGCAGGAGGTAACCGGACGGGTGTATCACTGGATGAGCAAGCTCCGTTAACAAGAAAGAAACAAAAATTGTGTCCAGCTTGAGGGGGAAATGTGATACCCCCCTACCTCCCTCCCCGATGGGACAGATCATGCGTGCCCTGGCGACCCACTCGCACCTGCCACTCCACATGAACTGAAACACAAGCCTCACTAGAGGCCTCCTCAGACAAGCCGGCAATGGGTAGATGTACACCAAATACAAAAGAGACGGCAACACATCCACCTTTAGGACCAGGACTTTGCCCATAAAAGACAAATACCTAGCCTTCCACATTGCTAGCTTCCTCTGTACCACTGCGATACGCATGTTCCAGTTTAGCGTCGCTGAGCCGGAGGTCTCAAAATGGACCCCGAGAATCCTCAGGGCCCCCTCACAGAGAGATAACCCCCCGGGCACATCAGTTCTACCGCGCCATCTACCAAAAAACTTGACGGAAGACTTTGCATGGTTCAGAACCGCTCCCGACGCTCGGGTGAAATCCCCAAAGATGGCAAGGGACCTTGTCAGGCACGAGTCCTTGCACAGCAGCAAGGAAGTGTCGTCGGCGTACTGCGTCATCTTAACACGCAGCCCACCACTTCCAGGGATCAACAAGCCTTCCACCCCTGTGTCTGCCCTAATGGCAGCCCCCAGAGGCTCCATGTACAGAACGAAAAGGAGAGCCGAGAGTGGGCACCCCTGCCTGACCCCAGACGAGAGGTCAAAAACGTCACCCAAGTGACTATTTACACTAACTCGGCACCCCGCTCCGACATATAATGTACGAATCCATCCTATGAACTTCTCCCCAAATCCTAATCCTAACACTCTGAATAAAAAGGATCTATTCACACGATCAAAGGCTTTCGCCTGATCTAGCGCTGCTACCATTAAGGCAGTCCTCTATCTTCAACCCAAGCGATGGAGTCCCTGATTAACTGTAGGTTCCATCTAATAGAGCGGCCCTCTACCCCGCACGTCTGATCCTCATGAACGACGTAGGGAAGGGCTGTGCGCAACCGGTCTGCTAAAACCTTTGCAAGTAGCTTGTAATCTACGCACAGCATGGTCAACGGCCGCCAGTTGCCAAGGTCTGTTACTTCCCCCTTCTTATATAAAAGTGACAGCACACCAACAGCCATTGATCCCCCCGGGACCCCCGTCTCAAGGATGGCCTTCAAGACTTCGAGGACCACTGGTCCAAGTATACCCCAAAACTTGAGATAAAACTCAGCCGGCAGCCCATCCATCCCAGGCACCTTCCCTTTTCCCATCCTCCTAAGAGCGCTCTCAACCTCTTCTAGTGAAATCTGGGCCTCCATCACTTCTCTAATGTCCTCCGGCAACCGCCTGGACAAGTGTTCTAAAAACACATCTCCCTGCTCTACATCTATTTCCCTTTCCTTAAATAAACCTTGGAAATGATCAGTTGTCACCCTGACCATATCCTCTGGTTCTCTAACTATACTACCATTTTCTTCCCTAACGCCATGCATTACCTTCCTACTCTGTCTGGCCCTAACCGACTTAAAGAACATAGCGGAACAAGTCTCATTGTGTTCTAGAAAGCCACTATGCGCACGCTCCAGGAAAGCTCGAGCCTTCCGCTCCTGCAACTCCCTGAGCTGCGCCTTTAGGGTAGCGGATCTCTCCCAGTCAAACGACCCGCCGAGGTTGCCTGCCTCGTACTCGAGTTCAATTAACCTTTGGATACGATCCACCTCCCTCCTCTCCTCCCTTTTTTTCCTCTTGCAATACCCTATTATAAAAGCCCTAATCCTCACCTTAACTAATTCCCACCACTCTAACACCCCCTCGCACATGGACCGGAGGCCTTCAAGCCTCCAAAAGAAACCATAAAACCCGTCAACAAAAGCCTGCTCCTCCAGCACATCCCGATCTAACTTTCAGTACCCCCTACCAAAGAGGCAGACTGGCGACCCCACCTGCAGGAGCACCCCGTCGTGATCCGAAAAGAAAACAGGCAACAGCCGCCCAGACAACTTACCCAAAGACCTGGGTACAAAAATATAGTCGAGCCTCCGCTCAACCCCCCTGGAGTTGCGCCATGTAGGACCGGCCATCTTCGGAGTAGTGTGCAGACCACCATCAACCAGACCATGGCAAGCCATTAGCCTGGTAATGGCGCCTGCACTGCTATCCCCCCCTATTCCTAAATCTGTATTAAAATCCCCCCCTATCACTAATTTCCTATTTGTGACACACAGGGGCGTCAGACAGTCCACCATCTCCCTCCTGTCTGCCACCACCTGTGGCCCATACACCACCACTAATCTAAATTTACAATCCCTTATCGTGACATCCACCCCTATAACCCTCCCCTGCATTACCACAAAAGAATCCTCCACTTTTACCTCCCTGTGCCCATACAAAATCCCTACCCCCGATGAGTGCACCCCCCCAATACCCCAAACCGACTCCCCCTTGTCCCACTCCCTCTTAAACCTACTAACATCCCCTCCATCCCTCAGGTGAACCTCCTGTAAAAAACAAAAATCAAACCCCACACCCTCCAAATAACTAAAAACCGCCCTCCTCTTAACAAAATCCCTTAAACCCCTTACATTTAAACTAACAAAAGTAAAATTAGACCCCATGAAATAATAAAATAAAAACATGTAATACACTCAAATTCTAAACCCAGGCAGAAAAAAACAAAAACAGGAGACTCACCCGATGCTCCCCTGCTCCATATCTACCGGTGAAAACACCATCCGTACTCCCAACATCCCCCCCTCTTCCTCCATCTCACCAACCCAGGATGCAGGAATAGTGTTTGGCTCCGGGGTGCCCTGCACCCTGGGTCTACCCCCACACTCCTCCCCCTCCCCAGTGGTGCAGCTGGTTTGGAAAAAAATCGGGGAGTCCCCAAACAAAAAACTCCCCACCTCCTCCTGTACCCAGTCCTGAGTCTTGTTAGGTGTGTCCCCACCCAACAGAAGTTGAGGGCCTGGGGAAACCAGCAGCAACCCAGAGGTTTCTCCCACCCCCATCACTCTCTTCACCATCCCCTCCCTCTCACTGTCGGCCAATCGCACCCTCCTCTTCATTCTCTTCTTTGGTGATGGCGGCAGTGGAGAGATACCACCCTCCCCCCCCGCCAGCTCCTCCACCATACCCCTCATCTCTTCCACCAGGGCACTTTCCCCCCACTCCACTTGCTCTTCCACTGTCTCCTTCTCCACCACTCCTCCCTCGCTTTCTTCTCTCTCATGCTCCTCTACTCAGTTGCCGTCTTCCGCCGCTTTTCCTGGTTCTCCCACTCCTGTGCCTTCCGTTTCCTTCTCTCTTCCATCCGCCTCTTCTTGCTCCTCCTCCTTCCTTGCGGCCTTCCCCTCTGGACCTGTACTCTGGTCATGAGGCGTGCTTCCTTCCCCTCCTCTTCTTCCACCATCCCCCGCTCCTGCTCCCCCCCAGCCGCAGACGCATATGACCTCTGACGAGCCGGGCACCCCCGCCACAGGTGTGCTGACGATCCACACCCGTGGCACGCCTTAGGCTTGTCACAATCCCTCGCCTCGTGTTCCTCAGATCCACAAAATCTGCATTTTCTTGTGCTGCACGAGGCGAAAATGTGGCCGTAGGCCATACAGCGCCTGCAAAATGGGGGCTGACGTGCATAAAACAACGTCCCCCTGTCAGCCCCTAGGGAGAACATAGCAGGAGGATGGAGGTAGCCACCATGTCCCTTTGGGTCCTCCCTGAGGAGGGCCTGGAAGCCTCTCCTCCCATTCCAAAACCCAAGGGAGTCTTTGAGGTGCCTTGCTGAGGAGACGTTATCCATGTATCTCCCCAGAAAGGCCCTCACCTTTTCGTCCTTAACGTATGGGTTGTAAATGTTGACAGTTACAACCCTAAAGTTGTTCTTCGCCAGGCTTGTTATTTCATAGTGGCTCATCGGCCTCTCACCTCCCACTGCTCTTGCCTTTCTCAGGATATCATCGTGTTTCTCCTCTGTATATAGTGCCACGTCGTATGCTCCCTCCAACGAGTTGCCTTGGAAACAAAACACGTCCTTCACCGTCAGCTTTAGAATCCCCATCAATATTATCCTTCCAAAAGTTTCCCATCCTAAAGGCTCCAACTCCTTTTCCTTCCAAGCAAACCGAATCGTGTTGGCCAGCCCAATCCCAGGGACCGACCGTGTTGATGTATTTTGCACCATCTCCGCAAGGAGAATGGCGCTCGTTCTCTTCTCTTCCAAAACAATGAAAAAAGAAAATCCAAAGTGACTGAGCCTATTCTGGTGCAAACTAACACAGAGACAGGAACAATCACCCACGAAATACTCAAAGAATTAGGCTGCCTAAATATGGTTCCCAATCAGAGACAACGATAATCACCTGACTCTGATTGAGAACCGCCTCAGGCAGCCATAGACTATGCTAGACACCCCACAAAACCCCAAGACAAAAACGCACCACAATAACCCATGTCACACCCTGGCCTGACCAAATAAATGAAGACAAACATAATATACTTCGACCAGGACGTGACAGCCCTCCCAGGCCCACCCATGGCTGCCCCATGCCCAGTCATGTGAAATCCATAGATTAGGGCCTAATGAATGTATTTCATTTGACAGATTTCCTTCTATGAACTGTAACTCATAAAATCGTTGAAATTGTTTCATGTTGCGTTAAAATTTTTGTTCAGTATAATTCAACCCCTGCAAACTGCAGTCCTTTGGGCGACTATGACATTTGGGCTCCATTGAGGAAAACAAAACGGAGCAAAATCGCGGGAGCAAACAACATTGTTGGTATAACAAAAAGACTAACAAGTGCTCCAGCCCTGCAGAATATTTTTCTTCATTTTCTCTCTAATCTCATTGTCTTCAAAGAAAAATAACAAAAGACACGGAATACCCTTCAAGCACTCCCGGGTGCACACAGCCAGCGAGCGCGAGAGAGAGAGCGGCACAAGAGAACAGCAGCGCACCGCCTCGGCCTAGCTGCACGCGCAAGGCAGGGGCTGACACATTTTTGTGTTTCATCTCGTGAAATTGAATATTCTCTCTCATCCTTGGCATGGGACTATAAACGCTTCAGGGTGGGAGGGGGAGGTAGGTTGAGAGGGAGACATCCGTGATTTTCAGAATTGTTTCTCCCTCCTCTTTAGGAAACTGTATATATTTAGAAAATATGCCAGGGACATTTAAGCATAAAGCCCTTGACAGAAAAAGGCACAAAGAAATCACTAAACCACTGAAACCTGCCCCTGATAAATCATGTTATAAAAGAACACAGTGCAGAAACCTCTTGGAAGGCATATAAGCCCAGTATACTGGTATAGACCGGTCTGTCCCAACATGTTGAGATAAATACAGTGGAGTGTCTTGCCAGATGGATCTTAGGAGCTCCTAGAAATGACAGACCATTTGTCACCCACATTACCTTGTATGGACCGGACCCACATTACCTTGTATGGACCGGACCCACATTACCTTGTATGGACCGGACCCACATGACCTTGTATGGACCGGACCCACATTACCTTGTATGGACCGGATGTGCACATCACAAGTTAGTTGTTAAAATACATACAGTCACTTTTGTTTCAAAGTTGAAAACATTGAGGCTCATGAAACAGTTGTACATGCAGATGTCTTTTCCCCCAAACATGAACTCAATGTATCCTAGACTACATCCTTATCCTAGCTGCGGCACATTGACAGCACTGTATAAAGCTTTCTAGCCAATGGCATCTTTATCCTCCTCCAACCGTTATTTTCCTTCCATTATAAAAAAAACTCGGGGATAGCCTATCACAATTCATAATTCATGCAGTCAGCAAGTGAATAATGAATGTTTCTGCCTCAGTTGACAGGATGCCAGAGGTGGAACAGCACTGTTAGTGTCCTGCTCCACTACTCTGTAACTCTGGGGCTACAGCCACAGGTTCTCTCTTTCTCTCTCATACAGGTTCCCTCTTATGCTGTGATCATACTAGACAAAATCACTGCATAAACAGATGTCAACACATCAACTTGTGATTTCATATTCATGCTTTTTCCTCTATTCAAATCAGGATGGACTGTTTTGCTGTGGAATGAAGTGTTTTGATTGTGATTAAGCTATTTTGGAGAAATCCCCAGAAGCATAGAGTTACTCACCCTTTGACTGTTCACTTTGGACCACTGTCAACTGTAATGTTTTCTCAGGAGAAATTGAGCCCATTGAACAGGCTCCTTTGTATTGCTACCACTGACGCATCAGGCTGTGGGAACCTGGTGTTTCTAAAGAGCCAGTTACCTGCTCCACCACGCTGCTACTGCCTTGATCAGCATGTATCATAAATCATTCAAATAAAGCTAATTGAATGTTCATGTACACTCCCTTATCAGATCCACCAGACGAACCATGCAGCCTGGTCCCATAGACTAGACATAACATAGTCAATTAGTATGATATGTTAAGTTTGGTATAGTTACATAAGACAGAAGGTTTAAGGCAAAAACTAAAGGAGTGTGGTTGGTCGGGGTAGATGGTTGGCTGTATAATGTGAACGTCTAGCAACCCAAAGGATGCGTGCTCGAATCTAATCAATTTTAGCTAATTAGCAACTTTTCAACTACTTATTACTTTTAGCTACTTTGCAACTACTTAACATGTTAGCTAACCCTTACCCTTACCCCAACCTTAACACTTTTAGCTCCCCCTAACCCTAAACTTAACCCTTTAACCTTAACTCTAACCTTAACCAAGAACCCTAACCCCTAGCTTAGCTAACATTAGCCAGCTAGCTAACATTAGCATTAGCCACCTAGCCACCTAGCTAACATTAGCCACAACAAATTAAAATTCGTAACATATTGTATGTTTTTCAAATTCGTAACATATTGTATGTTTTTCAAATTCGTAACATATCCTACGAAATGGGTGGTGAACATCCACAAATGTATACACACCATACGAAATGTAACATATCATACTAAATGGAGTGTCTCGGATTTACATACCAAATAATGTGAAATGCTCTGAGACCAGGTTGGGCAGTACTAGGCTGGGATTGCAGAGTGAGTCTGAGTCTTATTAACTGAGGTGCCCTGGCTGGTCTGTGTGCCATGCAGTGGAGTGGACACCCTGCCTCGGGGCTGCTCATCAGTACTTGTCACTGGGCCTGGCCCATTAGTCACCAGGCAGATGACAGGGCCTCTTGTAAAGGATAGCTGACCCCCCTGGAGAGCCAAGTGTCTTCCCAAAAAGACAGATTATGGCCAGGGGAGGAGGGGGGTTCACTGGGTAGTCCAGGGAGGGCTTCTCCTCGTGGATATCCTGGGAGCTGACCTGCCCCTGACCCCGGCTGTACAATGAAGTTAGCCCACTGATGATATGGGCATTCTTTGACAAAATCGCAGATTCTTCCCTGAAAAAAAAGCGGGGGCCCTCTGAAGGAGGATGGGATACCCAACAATGATGCTAATCCCACAGTTTGGTGAGTAGGAGTTGAGGGAGGCGGGGAGGGAGAAATTATGAAATGAAATCCTAGGCATTTGCCATTTGATGAGTCTCTCTCTCTCTCTCTCTGCTGTGTTATGTAAATGACAGGCAGCGTAGCTCTCAGAGCCAAGTGTAGGTATCTACTGTATCTACCTGACAGTTGGACGTGTGATGGATGAACAACCGTTGAGTTTTGAGGCTCATGGTGGATCCTCTTTGAGTCACCATACACTGAGACTTTTTGATATCCAGTTATACCTCTTTATTTAGACTTTATGCTAATTTCATGATAACAAATCAGCTTCCCCCAGAAAAGGAGAAGGGTATGCTTATGAAGGTTGTTTGTCAGCAAATACAATTACTCACTGTCATTTATGGCTAATTAACACAGATTACAATTTAATGAATGATAGGATTAAATATGGGTGGTTATTCATATTAAAAAGCAACATTATTTTAATGTGAAGGGTGAATCTTATGTAAACTGTAGCTTAAAGGATTTAATTTCCACCGGAGAAATACATTCTAAATCTTGGAGGACTTTTATACTAGGTAGAACTGAAATGACAACTGAAATGAACAGATACCAGTGGTGAATTAACTATGATTCTATTAGGTTGAAAATTATCAGCCATTTTTTTTCTCAGAGATGCCATTTAAAGAACTACAGATGCCTGTCACAAAGGGTTTTCCCCATCTGACATCCTAAGAAAGTCCCCTAGTCAGTCAGTTGGCTGGCTGGCAGCGGCAGGGGACCAGGCCAACACTAATGTAGAGCAGATGTGGCATTATGAGGGCGGGTGAGGGGTGGGCTGGAACCCAGGCAGGGGAGGAGCATCAGATCTGTGTATCACTGAGCCTTCAAGAGCTCTCCTTTTGACACTCTCCATCAGTCCAACCGGAATGCTAAATGACTGGACTCTAACTCTGAGGTGACAGTTACCATCTGGCTGCTCACACAGATGCACATGAGCTCCCTCAACCCTTCCCCATTAGGTAATGTAAGGCCTTTGTCAGGGCATGGGGTGACTGCTGTGTACCACACGAGGCCTCTTGATCATTTAATGTTTAACTCAAATGGCTGTCATCTTCCCTTGGCCCTTTGTGCTCTTCACAAACACTGTGCTCAATCGCATTATCATTACAGAGGAAATCAGTCATATTAAGCCACTGTGCTGTCACTTGCCTCATCGTCTCAGCTCTGTGCTGCCAAGCCAGCGGGGCAGGACATAAGACGCATGTTAAATGAGATTTACATAAACAGTGTTACTCTGTCATTTATTTTCCTCCCTTTATACAGAACATGTCTCTGGATTGTTTGCACAAGGAGTCCCTAAGGGCCATACAGGTGTTGGGCTTTTACAGTGAGATCATTGTGATAATGACATAATGACCGCACTCAGCTCCTTATGCTGTCAGGTGCAGGTATTTGTGGAGCGAGAATATGGGGAGGAGAGGAGAGAGGAACGGGAGGCCAGGCAAGCGGCAGCTCCCTCAATAGGCTTTTTAGTGTAAATCTTTTCAAAGTAAAAAGGTCTCAAGACGTCAGTGTTGCTCTATAAGCAAAGTGAAGGTGGCAACAACTTTGAGTCACTCAGACCCTCCAAAACATCACATGATCAAACAATATGTTCAGACGTGTGTATACCTTCTGTCAAGGACATAACCAGTTCCTGGTGACCAAGAAAACAGTGCACATGAATGACCCATCATGGCATGGTTGTTCCATATACAGTAGAGCTGCCAAGAAAAGCACCAACCAATTTCTCCTCTTGTTGTCTTGTAAAAGCCACATTTTTCACAGCACTTTCTTCCAGCTACCATTTAACCAATTATCACTGTTAGGTAATGTGAAATGATCTTGTTAGATTCCTAGAAAATAAACTATCTACAGCATGTCCTTATTCCAAAAGCAGAAGTACAGTAATTAGATCAACTTTTACATAACCAAAACTATGTCAGTGTCTTAGCCCAGCATAAAAATGTGACGGACACCGGGGAGATCAAGCAGCCCTATGTCCCCTTAGGAGCAACTCTCAGACAGTGCATTGTGTGCCGTGTCAGTGAGAAGTTTGCCTCTGGATGGTAGAGGTTCAGACTGTAGAATCTGCCAATAGTTCACCGGAAGACTCGCTCTAGGCTTCTTTCATCTCACATTTCATAGATGCACTTGGGCAGCTCAATGACAAAACATCTTTATTCCCCCTCGCCGCCCCCAACAAAACTTTCCTCAGTAAGCTGCAAATTGGCATTCTGGGACAGTTGCATCACTCATCTTGAGCGATTCTTTTGTGGCCTGAAAACCTTTTGAAAATGTTTTGCTTTGTCATCAGGAGACAAGACTTTTATTTTAACCGCTTTTAAGATTGTTTATAGGGGAGACCGGGGTTGGTTGTCACACCTTTTACTCTCTTGTGTGTTTTTCAGCACCAGTATATCTTACAATGCTTTTTTCAAAATTAAGAGAAAGACCAAGGTCTTGGGTTGAAATGGGGACGCTTTGTATCCTCATATCTTATTCCAACAGCAAAAAAATGAAATACCCATTCGATAAACAAACTGATGCTGTTTTGAGTCCAATCTAACTAGGACTGAGAAAAACAGGTTTCCAGTGTCACCAAGCATATGGCAGTACTGAGGACTGGCCTACCTTTAGTTCGTGACCATCGTCCATTTGTTCCCACGTTGCTTCGAAAACCCAGCATTTGCTTCAAATATTCTGTCCGTCGTGTTGAGTTGAATGACCTATGAACCTGACCTTTTCCGGTACTGACATAACCCCTAAAACGGGTACAGTGCAGATGAAACTATTTTGTCCTAAGAACTCAGGAAGACACGCAAATAGGTAGAAAGACAAAACTCTAATGCCCGTATGGTCGCGTGTAGCCTAATTAAAGTTGCCTATTTATATACATTCAGATGACAGCTGGCATTTTTAGGCCTGTCCTTTGTGTTAGGTGCTTCTTTTACATGCCTGCTTAGATCGTGTCATTACATTGCTTACTTTGCTATTAGACGTTGCTTACTTTGCTGTGTGTCTATCTGCAATTTCTGCCATGTTTTGCCCTCGTAGTGTTAAGACCGTTTTTGTCAAATTCAAACCTTTCCAACTACTATTTTTTCCTGGACTGTAAATTTGTTAATATATTGCTCACTTTTGAACTGTGGGCCGACAACATGACGGTAAATAAAACCCTAATTTCTGATCACAGCACCTTTACTCCGCCTGCTGTCTAACTGGACCCAGAATTAGGCTGCTGGGTCCTTTCCCTTTCATTGGTTGGACAGAGGTGGGAGTAGTCTCTCTCTCTCTCTCTTTCTCTCTCTCTCTCTCTCTCTCTCTCTCTCTTTCTCTTCCTCTCTCTCTCTCTCTCTCTCTCTCTCTTTCTCTCTCTCTCTCTCTCTCTCTCTCTCTCTCTCTCTCTCTCTCTCCTTGATTCTCCCTCTCTCCGTCTCTCCCTCTCTCCGTCTCTCCCCTCCACTTGATTCTCTCTCTCTCTCTCTCTCTCTCTCTCTCTCTCTCTCTCTCTCTTTCTCTTCCTCTCTCTCTCTCTCTCTCTCTCTCTCTCTCTCTCTTTCTCTCTCTCTCTCTCTCTCTCTCCTTGATTCTCTCTCTCCGTCTCTCCCTCTCTCCGTCTCTCCCCTCCACTTGATTCTCTCTCTCTCTCTCTCTCTCTCTCTCTCTCTCTCTCTCTCTCTCTCTCTCTCTCTCTCTCTCTCTCTCTCTCTCTCTCTCTCGAGACATCCAGGTTGCCTCCCACAATGTTCTAAATGTTTGTGTTTAATATGTGTACATAATAGAGGAGCTACTCACTGCCTACGTCACTACCTTATCCGCTTGAATAAAATACTAAATAGTAGCTAGAAAGATGGAGATCACAGAGGTTTTAATGAGTGCATTTTGCAAGTGATAAGGTTTTGCCTTGCAAACTTTGTTTTAGAATTGTGATGTTACTGGCAGGTCTGCCTTGTGAATTACTGGGAGAATTGTCTGTCTGTAGAGGACCCATCCCGGATTTGTATTGTATTTTTCTTATCGAAGTTGCCAATTACGCTGCTGCTACTCTCTGTTATTATCTATGCATAGTCACTTTAATAACTCTCCCTACATGGACATATTACCTCAATTACCTTGACTAACCGGTGCCCCCGCACATTGACTCTGTACCGGTACCCACCTGTATATAGCCTCGCTATTGTTATTTTACTGCTGCTCTTTAATTATTTGTTACTTTTATTTCTTCTTTTTTTTGTAGGTATTTAAAAAAAACTGCATTGTTGGTTAAGGGCTTGTAAGTAAGCACTTCACTGTAAGGTCTACTACACCTGTTGTATTTGGCACATGTGACAAATCAAATTTGATTTGATTCGAGTCCTTCAATGAAACCATACCTTAGTCACTGCTGTTGCCTAGGGTCGGGTTTACGAGACTAAGGTCTGAGAGGATAGGAAAGGGGACGGGGTGTTTCTGTTGCCTTTCCCTGCTGAAGCTTGTCATGGAGGATGGGTGTGTGGGGCAGGGTTGTGTAGGGGGTTGTGGACAGAGAGGAAGAGGGTTAATGGTGTTTGCAACAGGCCAGGCTTCCCCTCGAAGTGGGAGACAGTAGAAGGAAGTGTCCAGATTTATGGTGGACTGGCCGTGGAAGCTGCCTTCACCCTGGCAGTTGACCAGCAGACAGAAGCTGAGAGGGAGGGAAGGAGGGAGGTAGAGAGAGAAAGGGGGAGAGAGGGGATGCAGAGGGGTGCTGTAAATCACAGGCAGAGTGTGGCTCAGACACAAACACACACACAGCCAGGCCCATGCTCGCAGTTCACAAGGAGATAATCGCTGTGTGAAGGAAGGGTGGCTCTCTACAGGCTGCTGCCCAGATAGAGATATACTGGGGCTGGTGTACTGGGGCTGGTTGTAATGCAGACAGATAGCACCTCTGATGCTCTGTCACTCCCGATGGGCCGCTGCCAAGGCAACCAGGCTCAGTCCCTCCGATACAAACCATTTAGACCCTCTTCTAAACAGGAAAAACGTCTCCAATTTAAAATAATGACTATTCCCCTTTAAAATAATTAACTCATTGAGTTTTATGTGTAGTCCTGGGTGTGTGTTTGCATGTGTCACTAAATAAAATCTAATTTTCATAAACAACGGGTGTAGACTACAGGTGTAGACTAACTGTGAAATGTTTACTTACAGGCCCTTCCCAACAATGCGGAGAGGTAAATGTGTAATTCGTGGTAATAAACATTTCAATTTCTGCTTACTCAAAGCTATTGCTCATTATAGTGAAACTACTCTCAGTCAAGCCTCATTGAGTCTACTTCCTTCCTAGGTGGCCTGATTGTCATATTGCAAGTGTGTGTGTGTGTGTGTGTGTGTGTGTGTGTGTGTGTGTGTGTGTGTGTGTGTGTGTGTAGTGACAGATTCTGTACATGGATGGGGAGGTCTTCAGTCATATTTAAACTGCTGTGCTCACATGGACTTCTGGCCTGGTTAAGCCATCCATCGTGGTGACGGCGGCCTAGCGGCAGGCCCCGTGGAGAGCGTGTGCTGTGCCCAGTGTGTACACAAGAGTCCCGGCCTCCACAGGGACTGTTTATCCAACTGAAGTCCAACAGTGTCACACTCTCTCCCAGCTGCACTGAGGGGAAATAAGTCACCCAGGACAAACGCAACGACTAATAACATCCAGACATGTCTAGCTAGTGCTCTCTGATGTTCAGTATGAATAATGTTTAACTTAGATAGAAATGAACTTATATTGCCTAATTGGTTTGAGTCTAAAGGGGGTGAGAGAAGGAGGGTTATGATGGTAGGTCTTATCTGACAGCAGACCGTAATGTACTTTAATGACAGAATCCGTCATCTTTCAGCTCGAGCCTCGAACTAAAACACTTGACTATACCTTCACCCTTACAGAGATCAATAACTCACTGAGTGAATCTGTCCCTCTCGAGACTGCCGTCACTCCATCAGCATGCAATAACGCTGGACTCAATTCCAGGTGAGTAGACGATGCTCAGGAGAGATGAGCATTTCCCACCATGTGATGAAAAACAGCACTCGACAAGTGCTGGGGAGATTTATCGTGGTGTCTGATTAAATGTAGCCAATTTCACTTTAATGCGATATAAAAGAATGATGCATGCTTTAATTCCGCAGGTTCCCGCAGTGCGGAGGGATTCTCATCAGCCTGTGGCAGTATTTAAACCATACAGCTTAGAGTATGATGCAAACTCTAGCGTGGAATGTTAGAAGTGCCCGTGATGTAATGTTCAATATTGATAACGACCGTGAGCAAGATGGGTTCTAATCGTTTATGAAAATATTGTGCAGCCAGCATGCATTTTCCCCCTACTGTTCCCTTTCCCTCCTGCTTCTTCACTACATCTATCGGCTCTTTCTGATAGGAAGAAATCCACAAACACCTTCGCACCTCCTATCAAACGCAACACTGTCAGAGAAGTGGCTCTGTGCACGCAAGGTTGTACTGTCCCTGGGGTGTTTTATAAGCATCATTGCCAACTGGATTCAAAGTATATTTTAGGCCTCTACTAAAGGCATCTGTGGATCTCATGAACTGTGGATTTCTTCTTGGCCACACAAACTAAACTCAAGGATTAAAGAGTAGGCATATCATAGTGTCGGGCAACAGGGCCTATGAAATCCTGGTCTGGAAAAGTACTGTTACTGAGTGCTATTGATGGGTTTGCTTTGAAATGATAATGATAGTAATAATCTCTGACACTATTTTGTTTAAACTGTCCTCAAAGAAGTGGATTGTGGTTTTAGACATTATAACAACTGGTGTCTTGGTCTGTATGGTACCTCGTCTTGTTCCAGCAACATAGTCTCAGTGCCACGCCCAGACAAAACGTTGAGGAATGTGAACCTGAAGGTTCTGCCCATGGAGACCCACCCTGGAGGCAGACCATTCAGAACGCCTCAGCCCAGAAACCAGCCTGATGGTGATCTCGTGCACTTTGCACTCCTCTCTTTTCTATACTATTCCTTCTTGATCCCTCTGTCCTATATGTCCTATATGTAATTCACTCAACGTTTCAGGATAATAATCCTATACCAGCGAGAACTCTCTGTAACCTTTGTAAAATACAGAATAGAAATAGGATCCCCCCCCCACCCCATTTCTAATCTGAGAAATAAATTAAAATAACTGGACTAATTTGCCTTTGAAGTTTTTAATGATAATTTGCCTCTTAGGTTTTCTGGATATAAAATAAAATATGCCCTAAACTTAATGCCTGCCTTAAAGTAGAATTTCATGGTTTAAACTTGCTCTTGTACAGATTCCTCTGATCAGCACAACACTGTCATTGGCACAGAAAGGAGCTATAGTAGAATCACTTTTATGGATGAGTTTGATCTGAATGGTCAAGAACAAGGAGGGGAGAGACTGTCAACACTACAATAGAAAAGAGTGTAGTGATAATGGTGTGTGTGCCTCCCTACCTGAGTGGAAAGAGAAAGAGAAGAGGGGAGAAGGGAGAGATAGATGGAGAGAGAGAAAGGGGGGATAGAGAGAGTGGGAAAGGGAGAGAGAGGGGACGAGGGAGAGATAGAGAGAGAGAAAGGGGGGATAGAGAGAGAGAGAGAGAGAGAGAGAGAGAGAGAGAGAGAGAGAGAGAGAGAGAGAGAGAGAGAGGAGAAAGGGGGATAGAGAGAGGGGGAAAGGGAGAGAGGGGAGAGAGAGGAGAGAGAGAGAGAGAGAGAGAGAGTCAGGGGAAGGAGGGAGAGAGAGAAGGGGGAGAGGGAGTCAGGGGGAGGGAGAGAGAGAGAGAGAGAGAGAAAGGGGGGATAGAGAGAGGGGGAAAGGGAGAGAGGGGGAAGAGGGAGAGAGGGAGAGAGAGGGAGAGAGAGAGAGAGAGAGAGTCAGGGGGAAGGAGGGAGAGAGAGAAGGGGAGAAGGAGTCAGGGGGAGGGAGAGAGAGAGAGAGAGAGAGAGTCAGTTATTTTCCATTTTGTACTTTAACTATTTGCACCTCATTACAGCACTGTATATAGACATAATTTGACATTTTAAAAGTCTTTATTCTTTTGGAACTTTTGTGTGTATTGTTTACTGTTCATTTGTAATTGTTTATTTAACTTTAGTTTATTATCTATGTCACTTGCTTTGGTAATGTTAACATATGTTTCCCATGCCAATAAAGCCATTGAATTGAATTGAGAGAGAGAGAGGGAGAGGGAGTCAGGGGAAAGAGAGAGAGAGAGAGAGACCAATGGAAGAGCCATCGCTATTAACAGTCAAGGGTGCAGAGAACAAGGTTGGAGAGAGATACGGCATCTGAAGTGTTCAGGACAGGGGACACCCAAAACACCCTACTGAGAATTGATATGGAAGGAGGTGAAATGTCAGACAGCTATTAATCACGGCCAAGGAGGAGGATTAAATAGCTGGGTCTAGTGGGCAGATGAGAGAGCAATGGCAAACGAGGCGTTTAAAAGAATGTATTGTGTCTGTTCGATTACAGAGCACAGGCCTTAGGCTTAACAGCAATCTGAGCTGCTGAGGACCAACAGAATATCAATCAAATCTTTACTCTTTCTCCTCCCTGCTCTGTAGTCGTCACCAACCGGGGCAATGAATCTTATACAATGGTTAAACAATACTGCACTTTACTTTGGACCCTGTGGTCTTCACAACAGACTGTAATGTCATCCAGCAGTCATGAGTTGTAGTGGAATCATTATCTAAAGCGGGGGTGCCAAACATACGGTCCGATCCGTCATGCCGATGGTTGGAGTCAAAAAATGTAATAAGCAACAAACTCAACATACTTCAAAATCACTAAAACCATATCAAAACTGTGTGGAAATGACAATGGGCCTTTATACAGTTTCCTTACTGTGTCCAGCTCACTAATAATCACCAAAATTAAAGATTGACGACAAGGACGTCAATGAGTTTGACGCCCGTGGTCTAAAGAGATACACATTTTCCTCACATAGGGAAGGGAGAGGACACTGTAAAACTCACTGGTGTTTTCCCTGGGCTTGGGAGTGGCCTATGCCCTCCTCTAGTCAATTAGTTTCATATTTTTAAGATTTTAGTGAACATGATGGGGTAAGATACTCATCAAAACAAGTATCAAAGAATGTCTATCTTTCTCTCCCTCTCTTTCTACTCCCCCCCCCCCCCTAACTCTCTCTCTCTCTCGCCCTCTCTGGTCCAGGTTCTCTACCCCTATGTTGTGTTGACCTGTGACTCCCTAACATTCTCTCTGATTGGTGGAGCTGCTGTGTGTATGGGTTTGAACAGGAAGTGCGTTGAGCGAAGAATGATTTCAGAAATGTAACGAGGTCAGAGATCTTTTCCGGAGCCTGGAGAGAATCTACTCCCAACAAGTTCAACAAGTATTTGACCTCCCACAATGCCATGTTAAAAAACTATGGGGGATGGGGGACACCAAAACCACTTTGTGTGGGTTTAAATAGATGTGGCTCACCAATCCTAACTCTGAAGCCGCTAAAAGTCTAAACCAGAACTACATCTGAAGGGAATACACAGTTATAGCTACAAAGACACGTACAGTGCCTTCAGAAAGTATTCAGACCCCTTGACTTTTTCCACATTAAGTTACGTTACAGCTTTATTCTAAAATTGGTTTTGTTTTTAAATCCTCAGTAATATACACGCAATACCCCATAATGACAAAAACAGAAATTCCTTATTTAAACCCTATGATATGACACTCGAAGTTGAGCTCAGGTGCATCCTGTTTCCATCGATCATCCTTGAGATGTTTCTACAACTTTATTGGAGTACACCTGTGGTAAATTCAATTGATTGGACATGATTTGGAAAGGCACACACCTGTCTATATAGCTGACGGTGCATGTCAGAGCAAAAACCAAGCCATGGGGTCAAAGGAATTGTCCGTAGAGCTCCGAGGCACAGCATTGAAGTTCCCCAAGAACACAGTGGCCTCCATCATTCTTAAATGGAAAAACTTTGGAACCACCAAGACTCTTCCAAGAGCTCTAGAGTTCCTCCGTGGAGATGGGAGAATCTTCCAGAAGGACAACCATCTCTGCAGCACTCAACCAATCAGGCCTTTATGGTAGAGTGACCAGACGGAAGTCACTCTTCAATAAAAGGCACATGACAGCCCGCTTGGAGTTTGCCAAAAGGCACCTAAAGACTCACAGACCATGAGAAACAAGATTTTCTGGTCTGATGAAACCAATAATTAACTCTTTGGCCTGAATGCCAAGCGTCACGTATAGAGGAAACCTGGCACCATCCCTACTGTGAAGCATGGTGGTGGCAGCATCATGCTGTGGTAATGTTTTTCAGCGGCAGGGACTGGGAGAGTCAGGCTCGAGGGAAAGTTGAACGACGCAAAGTACAGACAGATCCTTGATGAAAACCTGCTCCAGAGAGCTCAGGACCTCAGACTGGGGTGAAGGTTCACCTTCCAAAAGGACAATGACCCTAAGAACACAGCCAAGACAACGCATGAGTGGCATTGTGACATGTCTCTGAATGTCCTTGAGTGGCCCAGCCAGAGCCCGGACATGAACCCGATCGAACATCTCTGGAGAGACCTGAAAATAGTTGAGAAGCAACGCTCCCCATCCAACCTGACAGAGCTTGAATTGCTGCCAAAGGTGCTTCAACAAAGTACTGAGTAAGGGGACTGAATACTTATGTTAATGTAATATTTAAGTTTTTTATATTTAATTGTAATACATTAGCAAACATTTCTAAAAACCTGTTTTTGCTTTGTCATTAATGGGGTGTTGTGTGTTGATTGATGAGGGAAAAAACTATTTAATACATTTTAGAATAAGGCTGTAACGTAACAAAATGTGGACAAAGTCAAGGGGTCTGAATACTTTCAGAATGCTCTGTATATACTGTACATTACACATTGTCCATGCCAAAGAAACAAAAAACACTTCAGTCTATAGAAAGTGTAACATGGTATGCATAAACTCTCCCATTACACCCTTCTTGTCTCACACACACACACACACACACACACACACACACACACACACACACACACACACACACACACACACACACACACACACACACACACACACACACACACACACACACACACACACACACCTTGAATTGGTGCTCAGTCACACTTGCTTTTGGTTAATTGCACAACTGGCTTTGATCTTTAAAGTGCCATGCACTGCATTAATTATGTATCTCGCCTCAGTACAAATGTGGTGAACACCTTCAATACTCAATGAGATGAGGAGCCCTCTCCACACAGGCCTAGAGGGTGGCTTCAGGACTTCATACAGATACAATGTTCCTTTCCTATATTGGGCAGGAGGGACTTGAAGGGGGGACAACAGAGTGCTGCTCTGCTATAGTATTCTGCTGCCAAAACTGCCTCCAACAATTCTCTGGGTGAAATGTAATCTCAAGTGAAAATCTATTTTTCACTCTTGTGAAATGTATATAAATACATGGTTATTCCACGTGTGCAGCATATGTGGTGAGGGATAGGATGCTGTTATTCCAAAAACAGCACAGCTGGGGAACAATGACGAACAAATGACCTACTTCTCTGTGCTCTAATGCAATGGGAGTTGTGTAAATCATGCTGCTGTATAGGTAGCTCCGGGCCTGTGCAAGTGTGCCTAAACCTTTATGCATCTGCAATAAATACATAGATTTTTACAGTGCCTTGCGAAAGTATTCGGCCCCCTTGAACTTTGCGACCTTTTGCCACATTTCAGGCTTCAAACATAAAGATATAAAACTGTATTTTTTTGTGAAGAATCAACAAGTGGGACACAATCATGAAGTGGAACGACATTTATTGGATATTTCAAACTTTTTTAACAAATCAAAAACTGAAAAATTGGGCGTGCAAAATGATTCAGCCCCTTTACTTTCAGTGCAGCAAACTCTCTCCAGAAGTTCAGTGAGGATCTCTGAATGATCCAATGTTGACCTAAATGACTAATGATGATAAATACAATCCACCTGTGTGTAATCAAGTCTCCGTATAAATGCACCTGCACTGTGATAGTCTCAGAGGTCCGTTAAAAGCGCAGAGAGCATCATGAAGAACAAGGAACACACCAGGCAGGTCCGAGATACTGTTGTGAAGAAGTTTAAAGCCGGATTTGGATACAAAAAGATTTCCCAAGCTTTAAACATCCCAAGGAGCACTGTGCAAGCGATAATATTGAAATGGAAGGAGTATCAGACCACTGCAAATCTACCAAGACCTGGCCGTCCCTCTAAACTTTCAGCTCATACAAGGAGAAGACTGATCAGAGATGCAGCCAAGAGGCCCATGATCACTCTGGATGAACTGCAGAGATCTACAGCTGAGGTGGGAGACTCTGTCCATAGGACAACAATCAGTCGTATATTGCACAAATCTGGCCTTTATGGAAGAGTGGTAAGAAGAAAGCCATTTCTTAAAGATATCCATAAAAAGTGTTGTTTAAAGTTTGCCACAAGCCACCTGGGAGACACACCAAACATGTGGAAGAAGGTGCTCTGGTCAGATGAAACCAAAATTGAACTTTTTGGCAACAATGCAAAACGTTATGTTTGGCGTAAAAGCAACACAGCTCATCACCCTGAACAGACCATCCCCACTGTCAAACATGGTGGTGGCAGCATCATGGTTTGGGCCTGCTTTTCTTCAGCAGGGACAGGGAAGATGGTTAAAATTGATGGGAAGATGGATGGAGCCAAATACAGGACCATTCTGGAAGAAAACCTGATGGAGTCTGCAAAATGTGTCTTCCAACAAGACAATGATCCAAAACATAAAGCAAAATCTACAATGGAATGGTTAAAAAATAAACATATCCAGGTGTTAGAATGGCCAAGTCAAAGTCCAGACCTGAATCCAATCGAGAATCTGTGGAAAGAACTGAAAACTGCTGTTCACAAATGCTCTTCATCCAAACTCACTGAGCTCGAGCTGTTTTGCAAGGAGGAATGGGAAAAAATGTCGGTCTCTCGATGTGCAAAACTGATAGAGACATACCCCAAGCGACTTACAGCTGTAATCGCAGCAAAAGGTGGCGCTACAAAGTATTAACTTAAGGGGGCTGAATAATTTTGCACGCCCAATTTTTCAGTTTGTGATTTGTTCAAAAAGTTTGAAATGTCCAATAAATGTCGTTCCACTTCATGATTGTGTCCCACTTGTTGTTGATTCTTCACAAAAAAATACAGTTTTATATCTTTATGTTTGAAGCCTGAAATGTGGCAAAAGGTCGCAAAGTTCAAGGGGGCCGAATACTTTCGCAAGGCACTGTATATGCCATGCGGATGGCTTGTGAACACTGTTGATACCAGTGGATGTGGAAAGACAGTCAGAGTAGGTTGTGGGAAAATAACACTTAATGTAACCCCATTTGACCATTTCTTCAAGCCCTGTCATTCTATGTATTACTTCATCTTTAGTTATAGTCCCTCCCTTTGAGAGTCTTTATTCTTCAAATATGACAAATGTACTCATTTTCAATGGGCCTATTGTGGATGTTTATGGCCGTGCCACTGCTTTGATTTGACCTACAATAGGTGCATGCAAGGCAAATGTGCTAATCCACCTGAGGAATGCTAGCTTCAACCCATCTATTAAGACACTACAGAAGGAGTACGAAAATTGCCACTTCAATTACCCTCCCCTTGACTCAATTCAAAGTTATTTTGAGATGCCAAGTTGTGAGTAAATGCGTATCTTGGAGAGCTTGGTTTCATACCGGCTAGCAATTCTGTTTTTTTATGGACCGATGCTAAACTGACAGCTATATGAGGTTAGGCATACTTAATTTAATACGTTTCACACGTTGGCTTCGAAACTAAAAGTCCTACAAGGGACTCCTTTTACACTCCCCCTTTCTCGTGTGTCGTTGCGGTTTGCTTGCGTTGGTGCGAGTCCCCCTTACGTGGGTCCCTATTGCAGTGAGGATCCAGTAGTTGGAGTTCTAAACCTAGCCCAAGAGAGGGAGCGCAAGGAGTGAGCTAACAGAACTAGAAACTATAGGTGCATTTTTACTCTATCGAACATCGCTTTTGAAAGACTGTCACTTTTACTGACCTGGAGCCATCTTTCCAGCCTTTTTAGTATAACGCCCTCGATCCCCGTCTGAAAACTCACACACGGTCGTGTCAGCTGGCATGAGCTAACCCACCAGACATGGAAACCAAACCTTTCATGTCATTGGGTAAGTTTTTCATCAATAAAAAAAAAGATATATTATTGCAATATGGGTATTTGAGATTACAACGTTACAACGTTTAGACTCACGCAGTGCTGACGAGCAATGGTGTCATTTATGCACTGCGTTTTGAAGCGTCAGAAATGAGTAGGCTAGCCTAATTGCGTTCATGTCAAATGATAATAATGTTTAGGTTACGTTATGCGCAATATATGGAAAGACACATAGACTTCTTTGTTTGTAAATATCAAAACATTTTCTCACCGTAGCCTATGTTTCACTGAAAAGAGAGAAACTTGAGTTTGTTGGCTTGTTAAATATAAGCGGCTGCTACTCTCCCGTGTACCACACTCCTATCAGAGCTGATGACATTCGATTGATTAGGGTGACATCTCATTCAGGAAAATTATAGCATACTCTCTCTTTCCGTAGATTTAATATCTGAGTATTCTGCAAACTATTGTCGATTAGCATTTTTATGGCACTTCCAGCTAATTTAATTTAATCTAAGTAGGCTATTTGAAAATCTATATTTACCGGGCAGAGAAACAAACTTGGCTAAATTGCATTGCATATGCACTTGAGAAATAGTTTATTATATACTTAAAAACCTCCATAGCCTAACTTTGGTAGCGAACTGTTGTTCATGGTAGACTACCAGTATACCGTTTTTACAGTAAGTACATTATTCTACGCGCAATGGAGTCGATACAATCGGCTACAATAGCCTGGCACTGAAAGTGTTCCAAATGGACTGCACACTCCTTGAGTAAATACCAGCCAGAGAATACAACTGTAGGCAAATAGGCCGATGTTTACTAGAGGTATTTATTTCGAGAGGCAAGCATGCTAGACAATGTAACCTTGCACAATTGAATATATGCCATGTATTCGTCGCAAGCCAATTTATTGGCCCGGCTTGTATTTTTGTTTCCACCCAATGTTTTGAAGTCGTGTATGAGTAGGGTTTCGAACGATAAGAGGGTGAGGGTTCAACTCGAGCACGAGAGACAACTCAGAAAGTTGATACTGGGCGTTGGAATGATTTGGGGTTCAGACTCATGTTGTTGCGGAAATTAAAAGCCATTTTGCACTTATTGCTTATCAATAACAAGTCCAATTTGATTTATTTTATTCGATAAAAAAGTTGACTCTTTTAAAGCAATTAAGTAATGATTGTAAACGTAGATGTGTGGAAATGTACACTATTGAAATGTATACACTATTGTTTTTCTTCTATTATCCGTCTTATGGCTACAACATGTTAAGAGCATGTGTATGAAGACCATTTTTGGTCATTCGTTGTTAAGTTGTTTTCACATAACCCGTTTTCTATTGCAGTTCAGAATTATGATCATTGATTGTATTGCTTCAGCACTGTACCCGTTTTCATTACAGCACTCAATTATGATGATGAAAATGATGATTAGTATGATTTTAATTAGCATTATTTTCATGTAGTAGTAATTAGCCATATATAGTCTAGGCCTAGTATCTTTTTGTCCTAAACTGTATGAGAAAACAACTTAGAACTTATATTATTTCAACTTAGAATGTGGATTTATAGGTATTTTAAGTCCCTTAAATGTATTTTAAGTCCCTTGAACACACACACACACACACACACACACACACACACACACACACACACACACACACACACACACACACTTACGGTATAAATCATTAATACTCAGCTACTGTATGTCTGGTGAACTGTATAGAGCACAACTTGTCCCATGTAGCAGAGACATAGCTCAGAGCTGTAGGCAGCCATGTTATTGTGTCTGCAGGTCAGGGGCGCCTCATGTTACACCTTGACACATCATCAGCCCGCCTGCCCGCCACCGCCAATATGCACAGATGAGAGGCACAGGGACGTCTGGGATATCTCTATCTAATTACACACCTGATCACTGACACTGTGACCACACAGGCCTTTATATGACTTATCAGACATACATCTCACATATCACCATGCCAACTTTCACATAGACATGACAGGTTGCATTTACAGGCCTGCTGTAGTTTCCGTGTCTCCATATTAAAATCAATTACGGATTTTTCCCAAAATATTTCCAGACCCATCATAGCATGGAGCCTGTGTGTGTTGTAATAAAACAGTAATAGCAGTGTAATAGTTGAAGTGTTTTATTAATCAGCATCTCTCTATGCTTCTTCAGTACAGCCAAGGTTTTTATCACTCTACACTGTTTCAACATGCTGTATCAGCAGGCAATTCTTCGTCCGTTCTTGATTGGTCGGCCCTTAACTCGGGATTTAAATACAAACTTTCCCCAAACTCACTCTAACGCTCTGATTGTTAATTACGCACTTCAAGGACACCACTAACTCTGATAAGCCCTGGAATGTATTGATTAGCTGTTCGCTCTATGTAATTATCTAGAGTTGTGCTGCATTAGGAATTCAAACATGCCACTGTTTGAAATGACAGCTAGAGTATTTTACAGTTATGGATTGATTGCTGGCTGTGATGATTACATCCTGCTTTTGGCAGGGTATGTTCTCTAGGGTGCTAGCTAGCCGCCGGAGCCTGTTTTTTCATTTTCTTCTCCCTCCTCACTTAAAGAATGGAGCGGTGACATTGAAAACAGACAATGTCTTCATTTTGTCGAAGGAATTTGAGCGTGGCTATCAAAATGAGCCAAGAAACCATGTTTTGAAGTGTAGAGTGTCTTTTGCCAGCGAAGGATTGATTTTGTGAGAAAGGGTTGTTTATTTAGCTTTGTGTGTTATAAAACACAGAAAGGGATACAGCCTTAAATAGCCTGTCTGCTCCATAGAGCAGATCCTGTAATACCTGAGATGTTACTATGTTATCTATGACTAGAGATAACTGAGGATAACTGACCTCATATATCCTAATGTGTACTATGTAACATGAGTTTTGTGACACTGTTTCAACGGAGTGGGGACACAGTTGAGGTCAGGAGATTGTCTGTAGCTTCAAATGGGTTTGTGTTGTATTGTTGATTTCATGGAACTTACTGGATGTAAATAAGAAGTATTGCTTGTAGCATGACAATGATGGTGAGAAAAATATAGATGAACTCTTTGGTAGGGTCTCCAAACTGGCTGCCGTGGGGGGATTTTATTCCCCCTCCCCCCAAGTTAT